>NC_030435.2:19032726-19327726 GCF_001660625.3 Ictalurus punctatus
ATAATATCTCGTAAATATGACACGAGAGGTACGGATCTTTCTTTGTAACTATGATGATTAAGCAATTTGGTGGCGCATCTTATTGTGGTTTCCGTTACCCTCAAATACATGTGTTACTGAACACACACTGAATGTGACCCACATACACACACACACACACACACATACACACACACACACACATACACACACTCACACACACACCCAAACACACACACACACACAAACCCGCACACACACACCCCCACCCACCCACACACACACAAAAACAACTATGAGAGAGAAGTCAGGGTTCTTACATGGATAGCCAAGTCCCCTGTGTGTAGTCCTCACAAGCTTCACACTGTATACCAACCTACACTTCCTGCTTTCAATCTGGGCTGTTATGGAGGAACAGAAACGAAAGATAAAATAAAGTAAGAACATAAAAAATTATTGAACCGAGTGAGGAATGTTTTTAAATCCCAAACAGATGTTTTAAGTTGCTTGGTTAAAATGAGTCATTTACTCAAAGTGTCATAGATGGAGATCTAGAATCCCACAGGTACTAGAAACAGGTTCTGGAAAGCTGGAAATAAGATATTTTTTTTTATAAATCAAGTATGAAGGCAGTGGAAGGCTTGGTGTGTGAGCTCTTTTGAAATTCTAGCTCACGCCTGTGAGCTTTTCTGAATGAGATAACCGTGTACTCTAGTCTATTCTACTTAACATCTGTAGTGAAATAAGTAAGAAATAACACACTCCATACCAAAGCACTGGTATCCCTGTCATATACAGCAAGTGGAATAACACACTCCAGAATGGATTGTTTTTGGAAAAGGAAAACACACAATCTGGAGTGTGCTATTCCACGTATACCACAGTCATGCGCCAACGATTACAAGTTTCATTTATTAATGCTTTTTTTTCTTTTAATTGTAATGGTTTCTATTTAAATTTAAGGCTGTGGAACATCCGAGTGACAAGTACGTTCCAGTTATCACTTATGTTATAGTTGTGATAAACAGCCATTCCTTCACCTAAACTTTTTTTTTAAACAACACTATTTTTTTTTATCCATATAATATTAGCCTTAAATGAGGTTCCAACCCATCACAGGGCACAATCACACACACACACACACACACACCACGGACAATTAGGAAATGCCAGTCAGCTTACAATGCGTGCCTTTTAACTGGGTGAAGAAACCAGAATACCCGGACGAATCCCCCTAAAGCAAACTTTATATATAAGTGAATACAATACTGAATTTATGTTTAAAAAAAAAAACCCATCTACACTACACCAACATACTTCATTTCTTAATTCTTAAATCTTATGTTGATAAGAATGAGTAAACTGTGATACTGAAAATTGTGTGTGTGTGTGTGTGTGTGTGTGAAGCAGTAATGAAGCAGTGTATTGTAAATCTGTATGAATCACGGTCTTGTTTCAAGTTTGGTTTTGAATATTTCATTTAGTTTCTGTGAGGCAATGTTTTCTCACAGCGTTGGACACGGCAGTCTACTGTGAGAAGATTTGCCATCCTGCATTCTGAACCACAGAGCAACTATTGTTTACTTCCTGTAGTTCCAGAAAAACCAGTGCAGTGGACTTACAAGCACTGTATTCGCTGAATTTAGCCAGTACGGTCAAACAATTGCACATTAATAAGAATGTGCATAACCCGTATTAAAAGTTTAGATGAAATGTTTTCAAAATATTTTTTTTCTGTTCTTCAGCTTGTGATAAAAATCAGAATATGCAATTAAAATGATACACACCAAGTGTTTTTACTTGTGGTTGCAGATGTGTAAGTAGATGAAAGACTAATTATTTTCATCAGATTTCTGCCTCACATCAAAAGGATATAGCTAATCTTTTCCTGGTGATTGGGTGGAATTCATAGCCATTAAAAATGCTTGTTTAGGCTTCAGGGAGGAAGTAGGACATGGGCGAAGGTCTAATTGAAAAGGAATATAGGAAACATAGTGACATCTGGATATAACCTCTGCATTTAAAATACACCTAACTGGACTGTTCAGAACTTGTGAGTACCACAATGCAAATGGCGAAATTAAAATATTACTTAATGGTGTAACTAGTGTAACTAATCAGGTTCATCTTCACTCCATCCCCCTGTGATACTGTATCAGATCGAGATATCTTTGCAGAGATGCCTGAAAGTAACATGATGCGTGCATTCATGAGTAAGGTTTCTAGTATAACAAGACTGAAGTCTTTAAGCAGGGTGAAATTCCTGCTGAAACTTCATGACATGCCACTAGGTGGTGTTGTCAGACCAAATGTCAGCAGAACACTACAAGCGTTTTATAACAAAGCACTATAATAATAGATTAATAAATAAATAAATGTTTTCAGGGGCTGTAAATGTAACTTCAAACAATTTTACAACTCTCAATGTCATATTAAGCATATATAGACAAATATGCCTACTAGACATGTTGATGCAAAAATAACTCAAATCACACACACACACACACACACACACACACACACACACACACACACACACACACAAAACAGCACATAACCGGCACAGAATAACATTACATTCTACAGTACTTGAAAGAAGAATGAAAACAAACTACAGTTTTACTGCACTGATCAATTCCAGCCAGGCGTGCACATGAAATTTGGCCTTTGGTGCCACACTAGCTCTCTCTGCATGAAGGAAGACTGGTCTTAGATGTAGACACATTTGGCATCATTGCCCTTTAAGGTTTCAGCCAAGCTCTGATGTGTTCCTGCTAATATATGGAACTATGTAACTAGCATCTCTAAAATGGCATATCATGTAATGAATCAATAGTAAAATATTAAATCTACAGGACACTGAAAAACTAGTGCATGTCTTTGTCTTTCTTAACTTAGTATTTTCATTTGCAGTAACAGACGTGTAGTTCATTCATTACTCATTTACACTGGTTTTTGTTTTGCCCTTCCAATCTTTTGTATGTAAAACAGTTTGAGATTTTGAAATTCAAACATACATTATTATTATTGTTAGTAGTAGTAGTAGGAGGAGGAGGAGGAGGAGAAGAAGGAGGAGGAGGAATAGTAGTAGCAGTAGTAGTAATAGGAGCAGTAATAGTAGGAGTAAGAGTACTAGTAGGAAGAGAAGGAGAACTAATAGGCGTAGTATTGGTATTACTAGTAGTAGTAGTAGTAGAAGGAGGAGGAGGTGGTGTACAAGTAGTAGTAGTAGTGGTAGTAGAACTAGGAGGAGTAGCAGGAGGAGGTCTATGAATAGTAGTGGTGGTAGTAGTAGTAATAGTAGTAGTAGAAGGAGGAGGAGAAGGTGTATGAGTAGTAGTAGTAGTAGAAGGAGGAGGTGCAGGAGTAAGAGTAGTAGTAGTACCTGAAGGAGGAAAAGGAGGTGTATGACTACTAGTAGTAGTAGTAGTAGTGGTAGTAGTAGTAGTAGTAGTAGTAGAAGGAGGAGGAGGAGGAGGTATATGAGTATGAGTAGTAGTAGTAGTAGTAGTAGTAGTAGTAGTAGTAGTAGAAGGAGGAGGAGGAGGAGGAGGAGGAGAAGGTATATGAGTATGAGTAGTAGTAGTAGTAGTAGTAGTAGTAGTAGTAGAACGAGGAGGAGGAGGAGGAGGTGTAGCAGTAGTAGTAGTAGAAGTAAGAGGAGGAGGAGGAGGAGAAGGTATATGAGTATGAGTAGTAGTAGTAGTAGTAGTAGTAGAAGGAGGAGGAGGAGGAGAAGGCATATGAGTAGTAGTAGTAGTAGTAGTAGTAGAAGGAGGAGGAGGAGGAGAAGGTATATGAGTACGAGTAGTAGTAGTAGTAGTAGTAGTAGAAGGAGGAGGAGGAGGAGGAGAAGGTATATGAGTAGTAGTAGTAGTAGTAGTAGTAGTAGTAGTAGTAGTAGTAGTAGTAGTAGTAGAAGGAGGAGGAGGAGGAGCAGGAGGAGGTGTATGAGTATGAGTAGTAGTAGTAGTAGAAGGAGGAGGAGGAGGAGAAGGTATATGAGTATGAGTATGAGTAGTAGTAGTAGTAGTAGTAGTAGTAGTAGAACGAGGAGGAGGAGGAGGAGGTGTAGCAGTAGTAGTAGTAGAAGTAAGAGGAGGAGGAGGAGGAGAAGGTATATGAGTATGAGTAGTAGTAGTAGTAGTAGTAGTAGTAGTAGAAGGAGGAGGAGGAGGTGTAGTAGTAGTAGTAGTAGTAGTAGTAGAAGGAGGAGGAGGAGGAGAAGGTATATGAGTATGAGTAGTAGTAGTAGTAGTAGTAGTAGTAGTAGTAGTAGTAGTAGTAGAAGGAGGAGGAGGAGGAGCAGGAGGAGGTGTATGAGTATGAGTAGTAGTAGTAGTAGTAGTAGTAGAACGAGGAGGAGGAGGAGGAGGTGTAGCAGTAGTAGTAGTAGAAGTAAGAGGAGGAGGAGGAGGAGAAGGTATATGAGTATGAGTAGTAGTAGTAGTAGTAGTAGTAGAAGGAGGAGGAGGAGGAGGAGGTGTATGAGTATTAGTAGTAGTAGTAGTAGTAGTAGTAGTAGAAGGAGGAGGAGGAGGAGCAGGAGGAGGTGTATGAGTATGAGTAGTAGTAGTAGTAGTAGTAGAAGGAGGAGGAGGAGGAGAAGATATATGAGTATGAGTATGAGTAGTAGTAGTAGTAGTAGTAGTAGTAGAAGGAGGAGGAGGAGGAGCAGGAGGAGGTGTATGAGTATGAGTATGAGTAGTAGTAGTAGTAGTAGTAGAAGGAGGAGGAGGAGGAGGAGAAGGTATATGAGTACGAGTAGTAGTAGTAGTAGTAGTAGAAGGAGGAGGAGGAGGAGCAGGAGGAGGTGTATGAGTATTAGTAGTAATGGAGGTAAAAGTAGTATGCAGCAAACAATCTTGACTGCACTTGGTCTAATTCTGAAGATGAAATCAAAATGAATACTGGACATCTTAATTGGGAACAATTAAACACTGATGATTGTTTTTAGTGTGTGTTTCGCCTGCCAGTGAAGTTCAGAGCTGGAGGTTGTTTGAGTTGTTTGAGACAAGATTCCGTCTAATCCATTTAATGCAGTGTCTTAATTAGGTTGACAGACGTTTCTACTCTGCTTGATGTTTATTTTCATTTTCTATTCATCCTCTTGTCTGTGTTGTTGATTGTCATCTCCTTTCAGCATCCCTTAGGCCACCTATGACAGTCAGAATGGAACGGAACGATTGATTTGTCTCAGAATAAAGTGGCAGAAAAACTGCATCCAGAACCAGCAGTTCTACAAATGTCACATTTGACATATTAGTGATGCTGAAGATAGATAAAGGGAATGCACTGCTGTAAACGGAGAATGTACCAGTAATACGAGGACAAGCTGTGTTTTGTCTTAGCTTAAGACAAAAAAATAATACTGTTCAGCTTTGACCTTCTTTCCTAAAATTCAACACATGAGGAATAATTTTCACAGAGAGGGTGAGGTCAGTTGGGAGAAAGGGGAAGGCTTGTCCAGGTTTATATTACAATTGTGATTTAAGTTGGTCCTTAAATAATTACACTCAAGACCTATTAGTAGTAGGCCAAAGTAGTTCATTTTTCTTTCTCTAAACAAAACTCAACTCAGGGATTTTTTTTCATTACTCTTTTTAACAGGCTCCTGCCCACGTTCCCTCACCATTTCCCCTCAGAGGAAACTAAGCCCCCATGAATCATGTGCTTTGGAGGAAATCTACAGTGCCTTAGGCACGACACCTAGGATTAAATTGGGAAATTTAATTTTGACATTATAAATTCTGATCTGTCCCTAGTGAGCCTGCTGCCTAATAATGAATGCTTAGTCAATAGGAAAATGATGGTTTATGTGTAAAGACTCATCTTGGTAGAACTGTGCAGTAGCTGCGTTGAGTTGCTGATGGGAAACTCACACACACACACACACACACACACACACACACACACACACACACACACACACACACACACACACACACACACACACACACACACACACACACACACACACACACACACACACACACTCTGGATCTAATCCATAGCATGCCCATAATTCATCTTAATGTGAAGTGAACACTGAATGCTATCTGGATATTCTCAGCTGGATTAAGTTTCTGGCATTCCTTTCTTTTAGCCATGGCCCTGTGTTACGCTTTTTCTGGACAGTTGTGTTTACACAGAGAACAGATGAGCTCTCCCTCAGATGGTCTGGTAGAGCACCAGCAGTTCTGCATGTGTCATATCACAGCAAACCAGTGACTACATTTCCCATCCTGTACTGTGGCCTACAAACATGGCCGCCATGGACCGGAATTCCCAGAACACTCACCTTTATTCTAATCACGCACACCTGCATCCAATTCACAGCACTCACAACCACAGTTTAAAAGGACCTTCTATGACTTCACTTTTGGCAAAGTATACACGCAGTTGCCTTCTGTCTCTGTCGTTACCAAGCTTTGATACCGTGTTTGTTTATTCTGGTTTTGACCATGTTCTCGTTTACGACCTTATCTCTTTGACTTGCCTTGTTGGGACTGTTTGCCTGATCGCCTGACCACTGCCTCTCTTTGTTTATTGATTTCTGTCTGTTCCCTTGGACTATTGTATTAAACTACCTAACCTGCACTTGCTTCCGTCTGAGCCACCATTTCGTGACAGCAGGACTCTTCAGCCACGTTTCCATCAATAGAAATGTACTGAAAGGCAACCTGATCTCACAAAGTTTTATCAATTGTTACAACATTTGATGAAGATTATGCAATTTTGCCATACATAAGTATTCACCCCCTTCAACCTTTCCACATTTTGTACTATGCATGTGTTTCATCATAATCATCCAGGATGAGAGAATCAGAATAATGTCTCTGGAACAAATGAGAAAAGTGTTTTTGTGCTTAATAGTGCACTCATTGTGGATCATTGGTTTTATGGCTTTGGAGCCTTCAAATAATATCAGACTGCTCTTCTTTCACCACTGCACTATAAAAGTATTATGAGAATTGCCATTCAGAAGGAATCTTCAAGAATCCACATTTTCATTGATGAGAGAAGAGAATTTGTGCACCTCTTGTTCTTTCAGTTTCCCTCAGTCCTCAACGTCCTCAAAATCCTAAAGCTGCAAAGTTAAAAGTATGCGTGTGATAGACAGCATGAATGCACCCTGGACTAACTCTCATAACAGTCAATTTGATTTTCAAAGACTGCAATGATGGCTTGGCCTCGGCTCGCTACGCCTGCATCGGTCCTCTTTGCATACGATCGGCCTGTTGCCATGGCAGCGGCGGGGAATCAGAGCAAGAGAAATGGTGGCAAACCCTACCAAAGAGGAGCGGGATTGCATGTCTGAACCTGTTACCATGGCGAGGAAGGGGGGGGGGGGGGGGGGGGGGTGATGTAGAATCAACAACTGGAGGATCTAGCTGTGCATTGCTTCGTTCGTGGTTTTGTTTCCACACAGGAGTTTACACAGGATCAGGATGACATGACAAGGGCAGTTCAGGTTTAGGACATTGAGCTTGTATACATTATCTGTAATGTATGAAGCGATACAGTGATAGAGTTTATATATATATATATATATATATATATATATATATATATATATATATATATATATATATATATATATATATGTGTATATATATATGGCCTTGCTGTCATCGAATGCATGTTGCACAATTATCATGGAATGCAGCGCGTCCCTGGGGGACTGCATATACTTTGACAAGTTGGCGTGCAAACAAAGGCCATGCAATTCCTGTGGGAAAAAGACATTTAACACAAAAGAAGAAGCCTGCTTTCTTTCTTTATGGTAAATGTTCCACGTCATGCAGCTTTTTGTGCACTAACCCTTTAAAGCCAGAGTGTATATTTCAATTATTCAGCTATTATTAATTATGGGAGTTCAACAGGTTAATAGAAAAAGAAAAACAAATCACAAAGAAGGTTGAATACAAGACAGCAATTCTGAACTGCATTACTGAAGTTAAATATTTGATAAATGATAAATGGGAGAAATGTCTGCATCTAATAAAATATACATAGATAAGTGATTTAGTAAAGCAAGTAATTATTTGCTTTATCAATGCATTTACCCTATTTTCACCTTGTTTTGTGTCTTCCAGTCTACTGCTCCTTGTTTTAACTGGCTAGCTTGTTTTCATTGGGTCATTCATTCCTCTGGGTACGTCGGTTTCCTCCCTCAGTCCAAAGACATGCATGGTAGACTGATTGGCATGTCTAAAGTGTCTGTAGTGTATGAATGGGTGTGTGAGTGTGTATGTGATTGTGCCCTGTGATGGATTGGCACCCTGTCCAGGGTGTAACCCGCCTTGTGCCCGATGCTCCCTGGAATAGGCTCCAGGTTCCCCCGTGACCCTGAAAAGGATAAGCACTATAGAAGATGGATGGATGGATGGATGTTTATCTTTTAAAAAAAACTATGCAGTTGATTAGGTAAAGCATGAAATACCTTGCCTTTATATGTTTTTTGTTTAAATACAAGTCAAAGTACATTTACAAATCACTCCTCTTTTTTTATTAGCATTTTCCATACTGTCCCAACTTTTTTCGGAATTGGGGTTGTACATGGGCTTAAGGAAATGAAAAAGAAAATCTGAGTACATCCTAATTTTTAATGACTATGGCTTGTGGAAAATGGCTGGCTTGGTTTATTTGAATAATATTATCTAGCAAAGAAGCACAGCATACTTAGCGTGAGTCAAATGGCTCACAGCTTTATTATGGTGCTATTTATCCCTTGTAACTCATAAAAATATGCTTCCTGTTCAACATTGACTTGAATGTTCTTCCTGTTGAACATTGAATATTACAAATATTTCATAGGGGTGATTGAGTTCAGGTTACAGTGTTAGTGAAAAGAAGATAACTCACGTGTATATTTTTCACAAGCAATAACGGATGACTCATGGTAAAAGATGTTATAATTTAATTATATTTCAAGGTAAAGTGTAGTTAAATCAGGCTGGACTGGGCATAATGCCATTATCTAAGTGTTGTTATTATCTGAAACATGTTGTGAAGAACACTAGGAATATGTAATCATACTCACTTTTATATGTAATGATACTCACATTTGCACTAGATAAAGGTTATGCTGCTTTGATTCCAGTAATAATGTTCAACTTCACATTCCACTTGATTAACTTCTTAATCTCTGTCTATCCATTGCATACACTTAAAGAATGAATATACACCGTGTCTTCTGTGAAGTCATTTTAACACAGTTCAACAAGAATAAAACAGCATGCAGAATCGAGTCCATCCTCAAATGAGCGAAGGTTAATTTGTTTAGTACGAGTCGAGCTGATAAGGCAAATGGGTTTGGGAGAGCGCTGGCCCGGTTCATTTTGAGACACTGATTAACACATTTGCATTTGAATAATTGAATCATTTTGAGGGCATTTCAGATGTGACCTGTCCAAAGAGCGATGAGGCCAATAACGAAGTCTATATCCGAATTGAAATGTCAATGTTGGCAGAAGAGATAATGTTTACAGCCCCATTTAAGCAGAGCAAATACATTAACAAAACATTTCCGTAAACAATAAATCATTAACCCCATAATCACTCAGGATCTGTCAGCAGTTCCAACCATACATTCCTCTTTCTTGTAAATATGTAGTTACTGAATAATATGATCAAAGAGGAATAACTGAATGATACACTGAGACTTCTGGGGTTAAAACATGGGGGAAAAAATTCAAATGTTGGAGATCACATTGAAAATTATTTTTAATTTGGAAAAAAACAGAAGGTTCATATGCTTTATATATATATATATATATATATATATATATATATATATATATATATATATATATATATATATATATATATAAAGTTTTAACTAAGCAATGTAAATGTTTAGTATTCACGATTCTGCACTATTTCCAGGTCCCTATTTAAATGTAAGCAAATTTGTGGTATTAGCCATGTTAACTGCTTTGTACAAAAGGTCAGATTTTTCAGTTCTATTGGTTAATCTGTTCTACTGAAGCATGTGTTCAGGCGAAACTCAAATGGATTTGATCAAAAAATGGATCATAAGGTTTTACACAAACTTGTGGAGTCCTTGCCAGCTCGAGTGTACACTGTCATTAAAGCAAAAAGGGAACGTACCAAATACTAAGATATTCTGAAATTCATGTAAGACTACTTTTCCCTCAAGTTGTTGTCAATAATAGAATGAAAATCGTTGTATTAAAATGAGAAAAGAATGCATCCACAGAATGAATACAAGATTTTTCACTAGTGCTCTCAGACTTTTGGTCCTCATTGTCTATGGATTTATTAGAAAATAGACATGGAGATGTTCTGTGGCATTTTCCACTCAAAAAAATCACAGTAAAGAACAATATAATGGATGTAAAGCGTGGGGTCGCAATAGGGTCGTACCCTGGTCGCAATAGGGTCGCTGGCATAAACTGTCCAGTAACGCTAAGCCCTTTCTCTCTTTCAAGAAAAAAAATTCATTTTCAGCATCATCTTATTTCCTGTTAGCAAATGGCATAATGTGTTATTTTTTACTGAATTATAATTCTATAAGGCTCAACCATAATAATCAGAGTAAAATTTTCCCCTCACATTCAATATCATGTCCAGCCATCACTGTTGTTCAAACATATAGATTGCAGCTAATTTGACTTAGCAGTTATAATGGGTCAAATGCATTTGTGCTTACATTTTAAATTGTTTTTTATTTTTTTTATTTTTATTGTATTTCATTTTTGGGGAACACTGATGTTACAATGCTGCTATGCAAAAGAGACTAAATTCACCCAGTCTGTTCCAGTTGTGTCTTGTTGTGCAACAGATACATTTGTAGGTACATAACGACCTTATTGAACAAACTTTACAGACACACACACACACACTGAAAAACCACAGGTGCTGGTTACCTGCAGTTTGTGAGTGTCTAGACAGCTTTAGAAAAACTGGTCTCCTCCACTGCACAGAATAAGTGCTTGAGGTGTCTGTGAAGTATATGTGTATATATATGCATGTACATTCTGTCTTCTAGATACATCTTCTACATACTGGAGAGAAACCCAAAATAACAAGCTAAGCTTGGCTGACAGGCAAAAGAACAAGTAAAGCTCAAAATACAAAAACATAACACTGCACTGTAACAAGGTTCATAAAAGGTGCTAAAAAAAAAAAAAAAAAAAAAAAAGGAAAAACACAGAAATGGTAACAGGTTCTTCTTGGTTCCTTTTGGTATTGAAATGTTTCGAAATGGTTTAATAGGTGAACTGTGACTGATTTTTGATGTGTTTAATAATGTTTATGTGTTTGATGGTTTTATAATGACACTCAAAGATCTTTCAAGAGTGTGATCATCTCTGATGATGACACTGTGGTCATAAACTTGGCAAATACTCTTACACACAATTAAAATTTTTACACCCTGAATATATCCTGGATCTGTAACTAAACCAAGAATAAACCAACTCTTGGAAACCATTAAAATCATTTAATTCTAGTGTTTGATGGAATCCACGAGGCTTCTTCCTATCAGACCATGAAACAATGTTTTTTTCCCCTTTAAGCAGGATATGAATATCTAGGACAAAAGACTGTTACGAATAGAATGAAATGAAGCATCCTTCCAATGTGTCTGTTTCTGATCATATGGGAAATAATGAATAAGTAGATTTACAATATTGTTACGAGGAATAAGATCCATCGTAATTACTTGACTGAATTACCACCGAGCATCTCCAGTGGGGATAAAAGCTAGAAAAGATTAAATAGCAGGCTGGCTGGTGCTGTCACGCAAATATGTTTTGCAGTTCCTGACATCTCAGCCTCTTCTGAGTTTAATTTTTGCTACAGCTAGACTCAACATGCTAATTAGCACTTGGCCTGATTGTTGCATATCAGGACTTGATAATATTAGTAAAGTTCAGAGAGTCAAACTCATTTGCACAGAACTATTTTAGAACTCATAACACCTTTTTCTCTACAAATCGCACTTGGCTGCGGTGACCGTTTGAAGGTCACAGCAATGCTGTGTCCTCAGTTCTCCATGTGCTTTTATTTAGTTTTCAGTCTTGTCTCTGCCCCTAATCATTGGTGTGTTTCCCTAATGTGTGCACCTGTTCTGTGTTCAGACTTTAATGGGACTGCCTATTTATGCCCTGTTGTTTCCATTCGTCATTGTGGAGCCTTGTTCATTGCCTTGTTCATTGTAAATCTGATCCTTATTAGCTTTTGCTCTTTTTTCTGTTTTTCCAACTTGTACCTGTTATTGTTTGTGTTTATGAATTGTCCTGTTCTCCTGTTGCCTTCTCCTGTTTATTGCCCCATACTATGAACTGTGTTTTTTTTTTTGAATACCCCAAATAAAACATAGTTTGAGAATACACACTTGTGCCTTGTCTCTAATCACACTTTGCATTTTGTCATTCCTTTGGACTGTCTGGTATCTTGCATTGTGGTTCTGGAGCAACCTGATTTCTGTAAAAGAAAAAAGAAATAAATTAAAAATTAAAAACAAAGCCTTGCTTCAACAAGAAATGCTGTTCACAATCTTGGTTTATCTCTATAGGTCATGCCGTAGCCGCAGAGACACCTGCCACCCATCTGCTGCACAAAGGAAGCCGAATCTCTGAGATTACTGTACTGATGCCCAGCAGCTCGACTGATGAGAGCTGTCAGGTCCTGGTGAGATTCATGTTCTGCCCTTTTGGCTACTTGGAGTGAATCTCAAAGCTCACACATTATAAATGAGTTCTGCGAACTGTCACACAGGACACATAAATAAATTGAGTTATACAATAACTTTTTGAGAAAATCCTGATAGTCCTGTCTGTTAGGTGATATATTCCTTCTTGCAAGCATGTATTCTTCTCTGTGATGAATTTTCACGCTCTACTACCTCCCCTTTCCTCCCTGTCCTCCATGCGTCATCAGGAAATAGACTATTTTGCATACTAAAAAGTGTGTTTTCTGCACTTTTTAAATAATTCTGCCCCAAACTTTCTGAGCTGTTTTCCATGCATACAGTTTCACCTTCAGCCCTTAGGCTGCAATCAGTGAACTGACGATGTGGTTCGCCCTCACATATCTTACCTCAGCTTAGCAATCTCGTGGAAAGATAAAACCACCTTCGCAATCTCTCTGGCCAGTGTGTACGCATTGTTTGCAACAACCAAGCACAAGCTCCTCAGTTATGTCATATTGTTTGCGCAGGCCAGCCACATGTTATATCCACGTGAATTATGCTGAGGCCTCTAGTCTGAAATGCGCTCATGACCACCTGTCCAGTTCTGCCTGGTTATATCCAGCAATGGAAAGTCTGTAGGCAATATTTTGTGCTCAACCATGATGGAGTCGATACAACAGAGACAGATGTGGAAGCTGTTGAGTGGAAGGAGGTGTCAAGATAGATGGGAATCATTTCAATCCCAAACTCCCACAGGCACTGATAGGATCTCATAAGCACTTTGTGTTTTTTTCATTCCTTTTGATGTCCTTCATGGTGAATTAATATGGTTTGATTTCATTCGGCTAGAGAGGCACTGCCAGTGTGAATTGCTTCCATACTTCAAGAGACAATGAGCGATGAAGGCTGTTAAAAATGGCTCAGTTGCAAAATAATGCAGGGTTAAGGTTGCTCTCTGCATCTTCGAGACAACTGTAGTTCTTGTATCAAACAGTGCTACTTCTTGACTTTGATATATATGATAATCATATAGATTTGAAGGCCCGTATTATTAAAAATGTGGATTTTATCCGGCTGGGATGGAGAGCTGTTATAATAAATGTCAGTGAATCTGAGTTTTCATTTCATTAGTCTCTCTCTCTCTCTCTCTCTCTCTCTCTCTCTCTAATAAAAAAACAAAACACAGCACACGCTGTAAACCTGTATGAAGGTGTTTCAGGATGCATTATGAAACGGTTGCCATGGCTACAACCTCATCTGCAAGAACGGCATACATCCTGAATCAAATCCAAAATGACAGGCTTGATCTCTTTGCGCTCCAGGCTGCTTGCGCTCCTCTGACCTGACACATGTAAGTCTTCTTTCAATCCCATCCATCCTCGAGATGACGTATAGCTTTCTTTCTAATATTGCAGTCGGGATGGCGTGAGATAGGGTGGTGACTAGTGTCTTTCTTCGTCATCGACAGAGAAACAGTGAGTCGCGTGGTTTGTTTGCGCATCTTGACTGGCGTGACCTAAATCATCAGGATAGTGTGATGAAAGTGACAAGCTTTCAAACATTCTTATCATAATAGCAGAAATGACACAGGGTGAGGAGAGGGAAGGAAAGAGAGAGAGAGAGAGAGAGAGAGAGAGAGCAGGGAATTTTAATAAGCTTTTATTGTTCATCATGCAAAATGCTTGACTGATAGGACTGGGAATTACAAATACCTCAGCGAGGACGGGGAAGAGAGTGAGAAAGAAAAAGAAGCTGAACAAGTTCTCCATCTGGAACTTACTGAAGTAGCATAGATTAAAGTCTGAGGTAAAACAACACACCAACGTGTCCAACTAAAAGCTCTGCCATGTTCCATCTCTTGACTGAATACACATACTACTGCTAGATGAAATATTACCACAATTTATACATGGACCATATGTGGTCTGCTGTCTTGACTTCAAAGCTGAAGCTGGCCACAGCAGGATAGACGGCTTGTCCAAAGCAGACTACAAACACAAGCAGGCTTTCATGCTTTATTTAGCCTTGCAGAGTTCAAAAGGAGGAGTATCGTTGAAGCGCACAGCCTGTAATCCATCTATGAAGAAAGAAACCAAAAACACCCCAGCTGTACTAACAGTTATAATCATGAGTTTCATTTGTATTAATTTATCAATTCTGAGAAAAATGGTACAAAATAGGCTGTTGTTACTGGGGTGGTATTGTCAAGCATATACTTTTTGTACCTTTAGTGTGTATCTTTTACCTAGAATGCATATGCATGTAGAATACTTTTAAAGCTTTATGCTAAAACCTAAGGAAAGAAAGGAAACAATGTCTTCATGCTGAATATCACTTAGAAAAGCACATTTTGGTGGTTATGCACTTCACTTTTAGAAAACAGAAGACGGGTAGTTTCTAAGAGTGTTATTTGGGTTTGAATGCTAGAGTAACTTATTTTTATTGAAAAAAATAGTGGTAATTAATGGTGGCGGTGGTTCAGGTGGTAGAGCGGGTTGTCCACTAATCGTAGGGTTGGCGGTTCGATCCCCAGCCCACGTGACTCCACATGCCGAAGTGTCCTTGGGCAAGACACCGAACCCCGAGTTGCTCCCGATGGCAGAGCTGCCTTGCATGGCAGCTCTGCTACCATTTGTATGTGAGTGTGTGTGTGAATGAGAACCAGTGTAAAGTGCTTTCTAGAACCACTAAGGTTAAAAAAGTGCAGACCAATTACCATTTAATTACTGAAGATGTTGGCCATCAACTTTACAGATTTGAAGTGATCTGAAGAGCTTCTGAACCAAGTTGTGTAGCTACATGTTGAAATCGTGTGCCGTTAAGAAAAAAGCAATGTATGAATTCTCAACAAGATCCAAAATAAATAAGTAAAGTAAGACTGAAATTAAAATAGGCATGTTGTAGAAAAGTGGAAATACGTATAGAAAAAAAAAAAAACGTGGCCTTCAGGCTTCAAGCCAGATAATACTTAATAGAGCAATTTTATGGTTACAGAAATGACCTTTAGAGTCACTAATTCACCTATCAGCATGTTTTTATGGAAATCAAAGAACCTGGTGGAAAAGTGCAAACAGACATGCCAATGAAAACTTTACTAAAATAATTGCCTTTTATGTGCATAAGCAACCTAAAGAAATCAACCTAAGACCCTGACCATCAATGTTTGTGATCTGAACAGATCGGGCCATTTACACAAATCCTTTGGGAAGGTCAGAATTTGCGAATGCGATACTTCACAGTAACACTTTTACTTATTTTAGCACTTCTCATTAAATAAAGCTGGGATGCTATGACATTGGAATGCCATACGTGCTGCATGATGGCTTTAACAAGGTCATGACTTTAAATCCATCAACCCTTGAAGGCTCATCAATGAGCTGAGAGCAACACACACACACACACACACACACACACACACACACACACACACACACACAGGGAGAGTAGGTGATCGTGAACAAGCTCTCCAGATGGGGCCATTGCAGCAGGTGTTCTAGGTCAATGATAAAGGGTTTTGGGTTTCTCTCTTTCTCTCTTAGTGCTTTCTTCTATCTCATCCTTCTTCCTTGTTCCAGTTCCTCTTCTTTGCACAGTGTGAGAGATGTATTATAGCCAAGGTAGGGCTGGTTGCCCATACATCTGCACTGCACCACTGCCATCAGCATTATTATCATTTCCTCTGGAAGTATAATCTTGGTTTGGCTCAATCTTATGTTCATTACATCAAAAGCACAGATTGTTTCTCTCATATTACAAAATGGTGGCTTCATAGGCACTTGCATGCCTGGACTTGTTTGCGCCAAAGATTTCATCTTTAATCGAATTTTTGTATTAATAAATAAAGTGTTGATGGAAAGTTGTTTCTGTCTTGAAAGATTTCAGCTCCATATTCAATGCTATTAAAAATGAGGTGTTTGTAATCGATGTCTTGATAATTGTGCATGCACACACATGTGTGTGCACTTTATTAAGGTTATTCTTTGCTAGAATAATCATTTATAGTGTGGGATAACATGTTTACTGTAGGTGCATGTGTGTGTGTGTATGGGAAGGTTTTCTCTCATAAATCTAAATGCAAAGTACATGGGTACAGGTACTACCTCATTCAATAACTCTAGCTAGCTAGCTAAAATACAGTGTAGAGAACAAAACCAACCATCACATCTGTTTGCTTTTGATGTGTGTATTTGTATTACCCAGAGTGTATTATCTAATATTTGGATTGTCTTTTACAACTTAAAAACATGTGGCATTATCTGATTATCATTCATTACCTTCCAACCAATTAGAGAACACACGTTCAACAAAATATAGGCAAAAAGTCTATCAGTTCGGAATCTTTTTTTTTTTTCTATAAATATTCATCTTGTTTTCACTCTCGTCCTGTTTGTTTACACTTTGTCCTTATTGGTGGTCACTCCTGCCAATCGCTTCTTTTGTGCGTGAAGTTGGGACGTGATGACATTTTCCATATACATTTCCCACCAATTCCAACCCCTGACACAGCACTGTCTGTGAATTACTATTACAGGATTTCCGGGTGACTCACAGCAGCTCAGGAACATCAGATTATAGAGTATTTTTGACCCGTGACTCAATAATCATGTTTTATATTTTATTTTTAACACTACACTGTAGCTTGAAATATTCAGCTGTCATTGATTATTTTGTCTCTCAGCCTGGCCCAATGCGCTTGTAGCTTTTTTTTTTTTTTTTTGGCAAATCTGGCTGAGGAGCCTGAATCACATTCCTGTGAAGGCTCCAGAGTGTTCCTGAAAACTGATATTTATCCCATCCACCCACGGCAAAGGCTGCAGGTGAACTGTCAGACAAAGATGACTCCTACAGTCAAAATGATGCGTCTGAGCTGCCTTGAATAAGCGAATAAAAATTGCTTCGATGGTAGGACTGGAGGAACACTGTACTGTAAGACGATGGAAGGGTTGCATGCAGTATTGGAATAAATTTAATATCTTTAAATTGATGTTAATATTATGGGTGTGTTAAAGGAACGATTTCAGAAATTGGCTCCATGCTAGCACAACCTCGACTAGGTTATATACAGAATCATGCAAGATTAAATCAACGCTCTGTGCACTGAACTGTGATCATTTCATTGCCGTAATTCTAACTTAACATATGGTGTTCATAATGAAATATATGGTATCATCATAATTTTAATAAAATGCAACACAAGCAGGCTTTATTTCACAAATAAAAAAAGGTTTAAGAATGTATTTTGTGTGGTATCTGTTATAATAGAAAATGCATTAGTTCATTAGATGCAGATGGGTTTTGCTCTTTTGCCATGATAAAATAGCAACGATTTTTCATACTTTTATGCTTAATGCCAGGCCATAAACACACTCAAAAAGCCAATTCATTACTCTTACTTAACTTAACTGAAGAATGTTTTTACACACAATTTAATTTAGTTCATTCAAAATAAATCAGTTTAGTTGGGTCAACACAATTTAATTGGTTTAGGTCAAATTAATGTACTCTGGTGTGTTTAACTTTATTACATGTGTCAAACTAAATTTTCTTATGTTGGTCCAACTTCATTTTTTTAACTAATTTACTGAGGTTTAATTAATTTTCTTATGTTTAAACAAGCAGTTTCATTCATCATGATACACAATGTATATAATGAACAAATAAAAAAAGACTGGTGTCAGTACTGACATTAGAATAGATCGCTGAGTGGCCATAGTCCAAGCACAAGGGCAATTTTTCAGCACAACAATAACCATAAAATTCCAAAACATTACAGAAACTCCTTCAAATGTCCAACATAGCTGAACATTAAACACTAACATGTCTTTCCCTTTACTGAAAAACACATGAAATAACACTTAATCCCTAAATATACTCTTCTAATGCGGTCCCTTGCAAAGCATGCTGGGAACTACAGATCCACTGCCCAGTTAGTTATGTCAGCAAAAATGATTCATGTAGTTTTATCACACATGAATTAAATAAACATCAGGTTTAAACATATGAGGTGGATTGAACACAATGAAATTAAGTTGTGACAAAATGTTCAAAAATGAATGAATGAATGAATGAATGAATGCCTTTTTATTGTCACTATACACATGTACAATGAAATTAAGAGCCACTCCTTTTTGTTCCGTGCACACAAAAAATTGTGCTACTTTAGCTCATTCTAATTAATGAAATCAGTTTTTCAGTGCAGGGTAACTCACATTCCTCTCTCCTTTTCTCAAGTTTACATATAAATTATTATTATTCTGAAGAACTGTAAGTTCCATTAGCAAGGACATGTCCAACATTTAGAAATTGTTGACAACATTTGAAGAAATGATGTTTTTTTCTTGGCCAACTGTATTAGGTAATATTCTATTTTTTATAGCTTATAGTTTAGAATGAGAGCACATATTTAACACATATATAATTTAGCATTAGAGCACATATCTAACTTCCTTAAATATATATATATATATATATATATATATATATATATATATATATATATATATATATATATATATAAAAAATTGTATTTTATTTTTTAAATAAATAATATCAATAAATAAAAAATGTTAAAACCCTGACATTGTACCCTTTGGTGTAGAATGTGATCACATTTGCAAAATGTCAACCCAGGAATGCGAGGGAACCAGGCACCAATCACAGAGCTCATTTCACGGTTTTGCTGGTTGAGCAATTTGCATAAAGGATATTTTCTATTTCTATATGTTTTTCCAATCTCATTTCTTTAATAAGATAAAGCCTAAGTAAATGTAAATGTTTTGTGTCCTTCTTTGTATGCCTCTTTCTGTAAAAGTGTTTGTCCTTCAAGACAACCACAAGGACAAGCTGGAGACAACAAAATTCCTGTTAGCAGTAGTGAAACATACAAATTACAAATCATTTGGACTGACACCTCGTTTTTATCTCAGTTCTGAAACACTTTCTACTTTCCTTGATCTAACAGAAGTAATGAAATGATTCAGACTAGAGGTCCAGGTGCCTCAGCTCCAGCTCTGTCCAATAAAAGAACGGCCCTTTTAAATGGGAGAAAAGATTAGCCCATGACTCCTCTATCGCTCCAGATAGCAAAGAATAATGAATTCTAACTCTTTTCCCTGCTCAGATATGTACACTTAACGAGAAGGAACAGGTGTGCTGTGATCTTAGCCTCCAGATCCCATTTGCAAAATGTCAACCCAGGGACTGGGGGAAACCGTGCGCCGGTCCCAGACCTCATTTGCAGAGGCAGGAGGGAGAGAGAGTCTAGACTGTTTGATTTAAGGAATATGCTAAGGCACGTAGGTTAATACTGGTTGTGTAAAAAAAAAAAAAAAAAAGCCCAAGTGTGATCAGTATGCAAGAGAAATAGAAAGAGAAATTTGTTGCCTTGGAGCCCATCGGTGGTGGACAATGTACAGAGAAACTGTACGCAAGTAAAAGTACTTCAGTAGATCTCCTTGAATGAAAGTCAAAAAGTATCTTACAGTATTCAAGAGTAAAAAGCAATTATTTTTAACTGATGAAAAGAGCTGACTACAAGTTCATCATGCCCAGTCCTGCATGACTTTCAGGTTAGCTAAAGCTTTATAATCCTTTTGGAAAGAACACTAAGGCACATTATCAACAAAACCAAAAATGAATGAACTAGTCTATTTAACAAGCTCATTCATAAAACTTAACTAACTAGCTAATTTAACAAACTAGTGTACAATCCTTAAGTAACTAGCTTACACAAATTTACAAAACACAACCAGCTAAATAATTTAACTAGCTAAATTACAAAACCTATTGAGCTAGCTAATTTAACAAACTAATGTATAAAACTCAACGAACTAGCTAATTTAACAAGCTACATTATAAAACGTATCTAGCTAGCTAATTTAACAAACATAACTAGCTAGCACATTTACTGTAACTCGCTACATTATAAAACTTATCTAGCTAATTTACCAAACCTAAAATTAACATAATTCTTTAGCTTTGATGGTGAATTTTGGTGAAGTCTGATATTTCATTTTCACATGCAAGGCACATGAGACACCTCATTCAGTCTGTACAGGATTTCACAGAGGGTTTTTTTGTGATTGTTGCAGCCAGCAATGCTTAATTCTTCTGTGGCTTCTTTCAAAGTTTGCGATACAACCTGCAAAGTTTTGTTCTGTGCTTTTTTGCTGAAAACTACTTGAATTGGTGAACTTGCAAATGCATGAAATTGTTTTGTACAGTGCATCTTTCACAGTCATGTTTGTTGGTAACTTGAAAGTCAAAATGAAAATGTAAAGAGTAAGAGGTATATTTTTTCTCTTGGAAATTTATTTGAGTAAGAGTACAAGTATTCAATCACAATAATACTCGCATAAAGTACTAATCCTACTGAGCAGTACTTAAGTACACAAACAAAGTAACATTACTTAAGTACTTTATAGGCCTGGTGTCTGTTGTGTTCGGCTAGATGTATATGAAGGATCTTTAGTTGTGGATGAGGCAAAACAGCTATAGCAGCCATATTTCATCATATGAAACACAATAAAACTTTCCTTGCTTGTTCTTTCCTTTCAGTTGCTTCCTTTTCCCAGGTGACTGGATTAGCTAAATAAATGTTTTCTATTATATGTCACCCCAAAATATAGTGTGTTGCACCACTAATAGCTCTGAAGTGTCTTTCCACTCTGTGATGAACCTCACACTGTGAGCTGCCAAATTATAGTCACATACCTGTAAAGATCTGTCCTTTGGGGCAGGTCACTGTCCTGTTACTCTGTCAGTATCACCTTGGGAGATCATGTCAAGATGCTGAGAGCGAGCACTGTTGCTAGATGTTCTTTTCTCTGCTGAAATAAAAAAGAGACCAGTATAGCTAGTAACAAGCGTGAACAGCATCATACATGCTGGTTGCCAGCTAACTAGCATGATCATGCTCATTTTACCAGCCTAGCCTTCCCAGTAAGGTTGTATTGTAGTATTGAACATTTATTTGATGTGCTAACATTGTCCTTGCATCTGTAATAACTGTAATAATCTGCATAACTGCAACACTATATTGTTATCTCTAAATGCTTGGAAAGAATGCATGGCAATTTTTAAACCTGAAGTTCTAGTGTTATATCTTTCTGCTAACAAATAGAGCTCTGCTAGCTTGCGAAGATGCCCTGCTAGCCACCAGGCACAAACTTTTAGCTAATAATATTGTGGGTTTATTTTTTATTTTTATTTTTTTTTTGTGAAAATGTGCAGATCAATAAATACTGCAAATTGGCCGGTGGATCAATTGCTCCAGTTCACTTAAAAGAATGACTGTCAGTCAGGTGAAGACTATTCTTGGTGATGTTCTCAGCAGTCCAGCAACACCAACAAAAAAAGACCAAACAGACCAGTCTATTTGCACTTTAATGGGTTGTCTGTGATGTGTCACTGACTTCCTTTCTGCAGAACCCAGAGTCAGAATGTTAACATGCTGTTACACTTTAGTAAAACTACCATGTGTGATGTGCATATCCGTCGTTCTTGTCATTTTCTCCACCAGGTCACTCATAAAACCAGTCCAGCACACGATCACAAAAACACAATACTCATCAGCCAAAAATGTTAAACACACCTTTGTTTAGTAGCCTGTTCCTGTTCAGTGCATTAGCTGCTCACTATCCAAACATTATGAGACAAACTAGGAGGCCTGGATTTCATCAGGCTTTGAGTGCAAGCAAAAGCATTAGAACAGCTAGTGGTGAAGATACTGTGCAAATGTTTTTTTTTTTTTTTTTTTCTATAAACCATTACATTTGACATTTTAATTCTAATGTATTTATGAATCCACTGGAAAGAGAGATTTACAAGCTCTTAAATCCAACATTCGGTTTAAAGTTTGCCAGATTGCAGTGTCAGTTTGAGGCCCAGTCCCAGTTTAAAACCCAGCCAAATTAATTTGCCAAATTATGGCTTCCAAATCAATTTTCCAGCCCAGTGTGATCGCATATAAATAACGAAATAAAGAGACGTTCTTTACTGCAGAGTCAGCGTCAGAGTCGGACCTGATCCAACTGCACCCATGGCATAAGCCAAATGTTTATGTAATATTTTATTGAATACATATTCAAATACAGATGGAGCAAATAATATTTTAAGTGTAATGCAATAATTGCATATATGAAACATGACCATCTTAGCCTTTAAAAAAAAATTACATCCCTTTAAATGTAAGAAAATATCAAACAATAAATTTGTATCTCATCCCTACAACTCCACTTATGGAAGTCATTGAATTTTAACTAATAGAACATTTATTAAGAAAAATAAAGGAAGAAATCAGTTTCTGGTGTTTTAAACAATTAGTTTTCACTCCTAGAAAACAAATGTACCCGAACACATGTGCAATTACAGGGCATAACATGGCCAATCATGTGGCGGCAGCACAATGTATAAAAACATGCAGGCACAAGTCAAGAAACGTCAATTAATGCTCAGATCACACATCAGAATGGGGGAAATTGTGATCTCAGTGACTTTGACTATGGCATGGTTGTTGCTGCCAGACGGTCTGGTTTGAGTAATTCAGAAACTGACGATCCCGGGATTTCCACTCGCAACAATCTGTAGAATTTGCAAAATAAACATCCAGTTCTGTGGGCAGAAACTACTTGTCGCTGAGAGAGGTCAGGAGAGAATAGCCAGGCTGGTTCAAGCTGACTGGAAAGCAACAGTAACTCAGATAATCACTCTTTACAACCATGGTGAGCAGAAAAGCATCTCTGAATGCACAACATGGCAAATATTGAGGCCACAGGACACTGCACTGGGTTCTGCTCCTGTAAGCCAAGAACAGGAAACAGAGGCTACAGTGGGCACAGGCTCACCCAAACTGGTCGGTTGAAGATTTGGTGGAAAATGCCTGGTCTTTAAGTGTCCAGTTTCCATCACTGAAATCACATTTTCCCCATTTTGATGATTCTGAAACTCTTGACCTGTATCTGCATCCATTACACTGCTGCCAAATGATTGGATAATTGAATTACATGAATGAGCAAGTGTACAGGTGTTCCTAATAAAGTGGTCAGTAGGTGTGTATATGTGATTTTGCTTCCCCTATAAGTTGATACACAAACTGAGGACAACACTGACTTTAAAAGTGCGTTGTGTGTGATTTAATAATTAATTCTAAACGAGTGGTACGTCATGATATGGGAGGAGCTGGATCGGGTTCGAATCCACCCCCTGAACTTGTTGTTCTTCAACTCGGGGTATTGGTTGGCAAATTGCATGATCTGGCAACATGTTTTTTTTTTTTAATCAGCGGGACGCGCGTGGGTTCAGCCCGCCCCTTTAGGCGACTGGATCTCGACTGTCGGTTCATTAGCGAGGCCAGTGAGACGCACGAGCGTGAGAGATCCTTCAGCGCCATGGCTCGTTATCACTGAAGTAGAGGCGCGAGAGCTCTGAGGCGCGAGCGATGGAGAGGCGTCATTTCGGTAAGGCGCGCGCGGACAGGGCTTGCTTTGTCTTTGATGGAAACTTTATCAGATTAAATCGATGCGCACTCGTGCATCATATTGCATTAAGATGGCGGAACTTTTATAGGATAATTGGGGAGAATACTGTGCACTCACCCTTTAAGCTCGAGCGTTAGTGTTGTCTTTTTGATTCAGTGAGCGCGCATAACCGTGATAATACCGGTCAAAGCACAGCACTGAGCAGCACGCGCGTCTCTTTTCTATATTAAGATTGTGCTAAGTAATCTCTCTACTTAATGCCATCATATCCATCATATTGCTCAGTTTCTGGGATTTCTAGGAATCCATGAACAGCTTCATATGCAAACACATCACTCAGGTGCGTTGTCGCGCGCTCCTTCATTCTCTACCTCCAAACTCGGAGTAACTGCTCAGACAGAAGTGTCGAGCTGATTTTAAACAGTTATTTGAACATTTCTGAATAACCATTTGCTTGTTTTTTAATTCGTGCAAATGGTCAGTCTATTGTAAAAGGCCGTTTCACCCCGGTGATGAAAGCGCGTGAGTCTGGCGCAGCTCCATCTCTCTCTAACAGTACAATAGAGCCTGTTCTATTATAAATGACGTTTTTTATCAGCTTAATAAATGTTCCAGTATTCACTATACACCGAACTGTTATTATAAGGTAAATGCACTCACTTTGGGCATTTTATCAGGTACTGCTTTGTAGGTATGGTTACTGACTGTAGCCCATCTGTTGCTAGGCACAATTTGTCATCCTCATTTTACCCCATGCATCAGTGGAAAGGGACCACCATAGGGCCACGGCAGACAAGAGACCATTCTCAAAGTGTACCGTTTTTTTGTCCTTTAGTATGTGTATTTAATTATCTTTAAACAGTCTTTCAAGTCACATTATATACCATAAATGATTATTAAAGGTATACAATAATAATAATAATAATAATATAAGTATACAATATAACAATATAACCATACTAATAACCATACACAAATGTACCCTGGATGGTACCACCACAACAACATCAAGGAAAAGTACAATTTGGTACCTTTACTTCCAGCAGTGAGGGGCACTGTGGTTTGGGTGGCTCACAGCTCCAGGGATGGGTGTTTGAATCCTGCCTCCACCCTTTTTGCTCGGAGTTTGCATGTTCTCCCAGTGCTTCGGGGGTTTCCTCCGGGTACTGCGGTTTCCTCCACCAGTCCAAAGACAAACGTTGTAGGCTGATTGGCATTTCCAACTTGTTCATAGTGTTTCCGGGTGTGTGAAGGATTGTACCCTGAGTTCCCTGGGACAGGGTGGACACCTGGACACATTACAGACTATTCCAAAATAGGACTGGGGGAGGAAACCAGATTACCCGGAGGAATCTCAGGCTCCCCCATGACCCTGTGTAGGATAAACTTAGTGCCTTTGATGCTGGTATGAGGGTATCATGTGCATTATTGGACACTAGTAGCGTGTTGGTGTTGGTGTTTTTCATGCACCATTTTTATTAATCGTCCAATACTTGTTCATTAGAGTCAGTTTCTGATCACCGCAGGTGTATAAAATCCCAGTAACATTGCTGCACCTGATGCACTCTTACCTCTGCAACACTCACAAAACAGGCCACTGTCATGTTAGGGTCACTGCTGTCCTAAGACCGTCCTGAGACATAATAAGATCTGGTCAGCGATGGTCCTGTGGTCACCTTCCATTAACACTCAGGATAGATGGAAATGGCACATGGAGGATGCTGATGAACAAATCAAAGCTTCGAACGAAAATCGGGTACAGCACAAGCTGCTGTTTCATCATTCAAGAATGTCACATGTGGTTCAGTGTTTTCAAAAAGGCCCAGGAGCTACTCAAATAAAAATGGAGCTTTGAAAAGATTTGAAGAACTATTTTCTCAGTAAGCCTGTGGTGTTGTATTCAAAAGCGGAAAATGTTTAATGAGGCAGCGTTAGGTGTGTGTGTGTGTGTGTGTGTGTGTGTGTGGTGTTATGCTGTGTTTATAAAACTGCACAAACCAGGGATTTTCAACCCAGTCCTCAAGGACTGCAGGCAGGTCCACACTGTTCCATTTTGTACCACACCTGAGTCTCAACATCCTTCCAGTGTTTAATTAGCCCTCCAGCCTCAGGTGTCAGAACAGAAGATCCAAAACCCCTAGGATGTGTGTGTATGTGTGTGTGAGATCGAGAATGCATATTTGTGTGTTGTTTTTTTGTGGTTTAATCATTTCTACTGATCAAGCTTAAGCATAAATTATAAATAATGATAGAATATCAGAATATAATGCTCCATTGAGAACAAAATTACATAGAAGTTACATAGATTTGGTCAAACACTTCTAAATGAATTTCCAAACATCACAGAATGACAGCATGTGCATTATGTCAGGCTGTAATGTATGGTTAAAGCCGGGTTAAAGTGTGTGCTTGACGTTAATTGGACTCAGTCATGTGGAGCACATTAATCTTCCTGTGTGTGTAACACATCAGCACCACGGACAGAGCAAAGGTTTTTTTGCTGTTTATCATGAATTATTGTTTATGTTCTGTTTGGGTCAATTTCTTTTCACATTTTTGCCAACATTAACCTTTTTTATTTATTTTTTTTATATAAAGTTAATAGCAGAATTTTATGCAACACTTTATTCCTGTGGAGCAAGGCATGACCTGTTGTCTTTGATCAGAGATCGTTAAACATGTTATCAAAACACCTACTTTAACGCCTAAATTTGACTACGGTATCGTACAGTCCATGACTGAAATTCAAATCACAATTTCTTTTTGAACGTTTTGACTACATAACTGTACACAAAAAGAGTGACACATTTAAGCAACAGTATGATGTGGTGGCGGGCGCACAGTGCTTAGTGGTTAGCACGTTCGCCTCACACCTCCAGGGTCGGGGGTTCGATTCCCACCGTGACCCTGTGTGTGTGGAGTTTGCATGTTCTCCCCGTGCTGCGGGGGGTTTCCTCCGGGTACTCCGGTTTCCTCCCCCAGACATGGTAGGCTGATTGACATGTCCATAGTGTATGAATGGTAAATGGTGATGAATGTGATTGTGCCCTGCAATGGTGTACCCCACCTTGTGCTCCCTGGGATAGGCTCCAGGTTTCCCCGTGACCCTGATAAAGCAGATAAAGTGGTATAGAAGATGGATGGATGATGTGGTGGCAGATTTCTCAAACAAGAACCGGTATTGTGTAACCAATAATTGCACACAGTGCTGATGAATTCTCAAATCTGATTGGTCAAAAGGTGTTGATTCAATTTCTGTAACAGCAGCAAGGTTTATATCAATGCGCTCTTTTAAATAGATTACATTCTATATAATCTAATGATCGATAATGTGGAAACAAAAACATAAATCTTGTCATCATCGATACGGTGAAGTTTATTAGATGTTCTTTTTATGACACATTTATGGAAGGAGTCTCCAGCGTTTTGTAACCTTCAGTAAGTTTTCCGCCATAGGAAAGTTCTTCAGAACAGAGGATTTAGCATGTTCTGATTTCTCAGTAACAATGACAAGCTGCATTTTGTGTCTTATTAACTTTAAGAGAGAGAAAAAAGAGAGACTGGTGATGGCGTGGCTGCTTATTGCTGCTGTAATCTAGGTGATAACAGGAACTTGTCTTGTGGATGTTTCACAACGGTAAGTGCAACTATAAACGGTTATCTAATAAGACTTTTGTTTTTTTTTTTTGTTTTTTTTGCTAATTGCTGTGGTATAGGTGGAAGAAAACCATTCAGGATGCACTGTTGTAGGAAAATGACCCAGTCTGGTATGCTTTATTCATTACATAGTGAGGCTTTTGATCAGTTAATCAAAAACCTCTAGACAGTCCTCTATCTGGCAGCTAGATGAAATGCAGAAAATACCAACTCTTTAGAGCATGGTGCTTTGTGTCTTTGTGCAAATAGCCTCAGTAATACATCTGTATGTTGCGTGGGAGTGTGTGTGTGTGTGTGTTTTGTTATTTGAACTTTGTGCTTTCACATACATTAAGACCAAGGAGAGGGTGCTCCTTTCCAGAGAGGGTGCTCTTCACACATGGAGGTGATACTGCGTTCTACTGAAACATCACGCCAACTTATAAATGGCCCAAAGATGAGGACTGACCCTTTACTGACCCTTTGAGAGAGGCATATGGAGGTTTTTTTTTAGGGTGTGAGTGTGGGAGTATGTACTGTATGCATGTACGATTTGCATTGTTCTTTCAGCTCTGCTCAGTTGAAAAAGAAGGGGAGAGAGAGAGAGATTTGTATTATATCACCAGCATTATATGAACACGCACAAAGCTGCATTTAATGTTTTTAATAAACATATACATGCACAAGGGGGGCACGGTGGCTTAGTGCAGGGATTCCCAAACTTTTCCAGGGCAAGGCCCCCAAAATGGCATTAACATTTGACCGAGACCCCCCTTTTACAAGATGTCTTTAAAACACTTTAAAAATACAGATTTCTCAATACATCCCCCTTCTTTTTTATTAATAATTACATCTTACATCTTTACATTACATTATATTAGGAATTGATTGTGTGTGTGTGTGTGTGTTTGTCTGAGAGTGAGAATTTAGTTTTCACACCAAATTGTTGAGGCCCCCCGGGCGCCCCCTGGCAGCCCCCACTTTGAAAACTACTGGCTTAGTGGTTAGCACATTTTCCTCACATCTCCAGGGTTGGGGGTTCGATTCCCGCCACGACCCTGTGTGTGCGGAGTTTCATTGTTCTCCCAGTGCTTCGGGGGTTTCCTCCCCCAGTCCAGACACATACATGGTACGCTGATTGGCATTTCCAAAAAAAAAAAGTGTCTGTAGTGTGTTTGGCACCCCGTCCAGGATGTCCCCCACCTTGTGCCCCATGGATAGGCTCCAGGTTCCCCATGACCCAGTAAGGATGGATGTACATGCACGTTAGTTGTTGACAACCTACACAGTTTATATTAAATGATAAAACCATATATGATATTCCAGTAGAGAAAAGTGCAGATCAGTGTCAGTAATTATCTTGTAAATGAACCTTAAGAAGAACAAGTTATTAGTTTCATCAAAATGACATGAAAAGGCTCCCTTAGGTGCCTTATGGGTGTAATACAATGCCACTGTCTGCTCCTGTATCTGTTTAGTACACTAAATATCCATATCTGTATTCGTATTTTAATCTGCAGTTAATATGGTCTGTGAATTCTGTCATATTCTGTCATGCACATTCATAATGTAGTTGGGACAGTTTTCTTTTTTTAATCAGTTTCAGTTTTTGGTTATTATTCTTGTTTGTACTTGCCTTCAATGTTTTCCATCAAATTCAGTTGGTTCTTTTACAAAAAATATAAACAAACTAGTATGTTAATTTAAACCGCCATTAACAATGACCAGGCAGTTACTAAGCATGAATGAATGAATGCTGCAAAATGCATCATGCTGTATGGTCTGGATGCCCTTTGAACCTTTCTGGCATGAATAGTTCACCTCCTATTCGTATCTGTATGTGTAGATGATCAGTTTATTCTAAATAATGTATTCGTATTCAGTAACATCCTGAATGAATAACATTAGAGTCCAAAACTGTACTCAGTTCATCATTGTGGCTTTAAGACTTTTAAGAATATGGTAGAATACAGTATGCTTAGATAAAGGCACCATTGAGGAGGGAGATCTGGGGGAAAAAAACCCTTGGGCTGCAAATGCCACACATTTACACTAACTTGCAGTCCTATTTGTTGATGTATACTACAATATGGATGGCTATTATGAATACGATTAAGCTGTTGAGACTTTCTGCATTGAGATGCATTGAAAGGACTGTCACTGAAGGGCCCTGACCCTTGGGCTTGTTATGGAGCTCCAGCAGGGGTCTCAGCCAGCACATTCAAGCTCATATTCCCGACAGCCTGCCATTCTAAAATCCTGGCATTTTCAAAAAATACTGTGTGCCAGGGCAGACATTTATGAGATGAATTATTCATAAATTCACCCTAAGCCATACATAATTATGAATGATTAAGAAAAAGGATCACCAACTGGCAAAGTCGGGGTGAGTTCTGCATTATTCAGAGCAATTAAACCATGGCATCTTCTCAAAGCAGTTGGTTTATGTGATGAGGCAGTTTAGGGGCTTGTCATATGTGAGGTACTAGCTGTCGTAAAGCACAAATTGCACATTTTAGAACTTATCTGCAGACATTTTGTAGTATTCCATGGGTTCAAGGTAAACTGCATTGCTTATCTGATTTTGGTATGGTATTGTGTGGTAGTTGGTGTGGTTGAAATTGCTTCAGATTATGAGTTTCTTATCTATTCATAAAATATATAATGTAAACACTCACTGTCCACTTTATTAGGAACATCTGTACACCTGCACATTCATGCAGTTATCTAATCAGTTAATCATGTGGGAGCAGCACAGTGCAAAATATAATACACACAGGTTGACAACTTCAGTTAATGTTCATGTCAAACATCAGAATAAAGAAAAAGTGCAATCTCTGTGCCTTTCATCGGGGCATGGATGGTGGTGCTAGAAGGGCTGGTTTGAGTATTTCAGAACTTGCTGATCTTCTGGGATTTTCACACACAACAGTTTCCAGAGTTCACACAGAATGGTCTGAAAAACAAAGAACATTGAGTGAGTGACAGTTCTGTGGGTGGAAACACATTGTTGATAGGAGAGGTCAGAAGAAAATGGCCAGATTGGTTCGAGCTGCCAGGGAGGATATAGTAGCTCATAATGTTTACAACCGTGATGAGCAGAAATGCATCTCAGCATGCACAAAACATCGAATTTTTAGGTGGATGGGCTACAACAGCAGAAGAGCACATCGGGTTTCATGCCTGTCAGCCAAGAACAAGTATCTGAGACTGTCATGGGTACAGACTCATCAAAACTGGACAGTTGAAGATTAGGAAAAAATCACCTCGTCTCAAACCAGCTCAAACCAGCCTGGTCATTCTCCTCTGATCTCTTTCATCAACAAGGTGTTTCAGCCTGCAGACACTCAACACACAGTTTTTTTTTTCTTCTGTTTTTGTTTTTTTGTCCTTCCCACCATTCTGTGTAAACTCGAGAGACTGTTGTGTGTGAAAATCCCAAGAGATCAACAGTTTCTGAAAGACTCAAACCAGCCCATCTGGTACCAACAACCATGCCATAGTCAAAGTCACAGAGATCACACTTTTTTTCAGATTCTGATGTTTGATGTGAACATTAACTAAACTTCTTGATCTGTATCTGCATTACTTTATGCATTGCACTGCTAAAACAACCAGACATGATGTGAAGAGGGGCGTTAGCTAGACCGTTAAGCATCCGGGGCTGAGCCCAGATTTTTCTACATCAAAAAACATTTTAAAACAACAACAACGTACTTCTAAATAGACCGCATTCTTTCTTGCAGGTGAGGTCTAATTGCTTAAATTTTTTTTAAATTTGACCAAATGTTGGCTTTATAATAAAAATCATCTCAGGTGTTATCACTGTTTGCAGGACAACCAGACTGATAAAATATACAACTTTTTGGCTATCTAACATGAGACTAGGCTCGAGGAACAACAAAGCTATAATTGTATGGGTTTAGCTGGCTATAGTGCCATGCAAAGTACATTAGCTGTTCTTATGCTCTGCTAATACCATGTTTGTGTAACTTGGAACTCATATAGACATGTACACACCTTGTTTTCCTAGCTCAGCATTAGAGGATGTTAGTGTTTCAATTTCAACCCCTTTATTGGTATAAAAAAAAAAAAAAAACACAACAAAACAACAGCAAAAAAAAAAGGAGTATATCCATTTCCCCCTCACACTAACTGACTGTGTGAGCTAACATTTGGCAGAACTGAGACCTGTCAGCCAATAAGATCCAAGTATTTCCACATAATTTCCTGAAAACTCTGGTGATTGGTGTTGCCTCCATTCACTGAAGATAAAATACAACACTCCAATCGCTGAAGATACAAAATTACAACATCTTCAGGGCTACAGCCCAGAATGCCTGAGCTAGGTTAACCGCCTGATGCTGAATCTACAGATGGGTGACAAATTAAAGGGGAAATCAATGTAAAGCGTCGTAATAAGGTTTTGAGCCACTGGGAACCATCAGAACATTTTCAGTGTGCCTCACTAAAGATTGTAAAAGTACTTCCACTGTATTGAAAGGGTGAACACTTCTGCCAAAAGATATTGCCTCAAATTCATTCAAAAAAGTTCTGATTCTTGTGTTAAAGAGCACTGTCTTACATGTTGCTCCAAAATATCCCAGAGGTGATCAATTGTTTTGAGCTCTGGTGACTGTGAAGGCATCATTTTAATCCTCATCAAACCATTCACTGAGCCATTATGCCCTGTTGATGGGGGCGGGGCCATCCTGGATGAGATCACTACTATCAAGAGAGAAATGTTTCATCATAGGATAAAGTTCAGAAGAACTTTGTACTGATTTGTAGTGACCCATCATTCTGAGGGGACCGAATAAAATGTCAGCAAAATGCCTTTCACATCATAACAGAGCCATTTTTCTAAATGAACTTTAATAGGAGTATAGAAAAGTAAGTCGTGAAAGGATCTGACAAAAACACAAGAAGATTCTCTGAAAATAAATCAAGTTAGCTATAAACATTATAAACATGTATGAATATGGCACACATTTCCACATATATTTGCTTAACTTCTTTGGTTTCTGCTCTGCCTACAAACCTTATTGGAAAGAATAAATGAGTGACCATGCAGAAAGCACCATTATAGTGTTTAAGCCAATTGATGAATGAGTATCAGGTGTGTTGTGCAGGTGCTTTCGGTTAGTTTGCAGGCAATTTGGGAAAGTGCACAAGCCAAAATGGAGGACCGAGTGTCTCTGGGCATCATGCATATGATACTAAACCACTGACAGGAACTGGATGTGCATTTCTTTAATAATTCCCCTTAATCCTTATTGAGGGGAACAGGGCTATTGTATTGAAGCATGTCTTCATGTGTGCTGTTTGGATATGATGTTAATATACCTGTTCTCAGGTTTGTTTTGTTTTTGACTTGTCAGAGTATCAGCCAGTAAGCCACTGATGTGTAATATATCTACATTTTCGTGTCTCCTGCAGGATGACTGACAGATCCATTGTCTAGCAGTCACAATGATAGCGACAGGCGGGCTACTGAGGATCTCCCGGCGGCAGGATTCTCTGCGCACCAAGAATCGAGCAGAGAACAAGCGAAGAAGGAAAGCCAGGAAGAAGATGAAGAACAATGTAGTGGTGGTGAAGGGCAAGCTGAAGCTGTTCTCTGTATCTGGCCTGGTTGCAGCCCTTGGATTGTTTGTCTTAATGGTGGGAATATCAATGGCTGTCCTGGGATACTGGCCCAAAGAGACCCCGGCTTACCCTAAAGTCTTTCCAAGAGAGAAGCAGCCCATGAAACAGGCAACTGATTCCAAAAAAACCCTTCGGCCGCCATCAAACTTCACGAGCAATACCAAGCTCTGGATGAAGCTGCACTGGAATAGCAGTGATGGTATGATTAATGCTACCAAGCCTAATTTCCGGCCTGTTGGATTTTTTAAAGGCCTGTTCTCCACTTATCTGTACTCCGACAACCTCAAAGTGTTTGGACCACTGGTCATGGGTATTGGTATCTTCCTTTTTATTTGCGCCAATGCCGTGCTCCACGAGAACCGTGACAAAAAGACAAAAATCATTGACCTGAGGGACATTTACTCTACGGTTATAGACATCCACAGCTTGCGCTCCAAAGGCCATGCCCCTCTTAACGGGCTATTAGGCTGCACTCAGTCCAAGGAAGGAGATCTTACATTGGCCACAAATAAGACAGCCATGCCTTCAAGAGGCTCCTGGCCTTCTACTGTCTCGTGTAAAGAAAAGGATTACAGGACATCGTCATTCACCAGAAAGTTTAGCTGGTCTAGAGAAAGACAGTCGCTTACTGAGACAATCTACACCATTTACAGAGATCAGAACAGGCTTAAAGAGCCAACACCTGCTCCCAAGGAGTGGGAGACACGCTCTATAGTCACCTCATCAGTTAATGCTTTCACGTTACCTGTAATTAAACTCAACAACCATGAAATGGAGGCAAGAGAAGAGCGGGAGGGAGAGCGTGCTACACCATGCAATCTGACAGAGAACCGGCAGCCAGAGTGCCAGGGCTCCACATACTCTGAAGAACTTCTCAGCTCTGCCATACAAACCAAAGCTGAGGTATTGAGGGCAGGTTTGTCGGTATCTCGGGATTCCAAGCTTTCAGGTGATGTATCCAGTGTATGTCAGCAACAGCTACAGCTGCCCAGTTCTGGGTTCAGGATCTTGGGCTCCCACCTGTCCCTGAATGCCCTTTCTGACCTGGGCACTGGACGGCACGAAGAAAGGTCACGCAGATTCAGCTGCCCGAGGCTGGACCGCTTGGGCAGTAAGGGCTATATAAAACTGGCAGCACTAGGAGGAGACTCGTTTGAAGCCCCAGATGGGGCGCCAGAAACAGGTGTGGAGGGACCAGAGCAGACAGGAACGCAGAGTTATGTTATGAATGCACATATATTCCCCAATAGCTCCCTCACACAGCTGCACACAGAACCTACCATGTCGAACTCTCATACAGCCGATGTAGATGTGGACCCAAAGGCAAATCTCCAACAGGGAGAGCAGGTCTGAGCAAGTCTATATGCTCAGGCATATAAGTAGGATGTAGTTGTTAACTGCTTAGGGTTCTTCTGTGGACAATTTACTTAGTTGTAGCATAACCAAGATAAGATTTTGTGCTGAAAACAACACTCATAAAAGTACATATTAGTATTTAAAAAGACTGGAGGTCCAATCCAGCTTTTGAGGAGACCATCACTCACTTTTGCGCAGTATTTAGATGACAAGTCCAAGAGTAGAACCAGAGTTGTTCTTGTGCCTTCCACTGATCTGTTAGGCTTATACGCTGTTCTTGTCCTGCATTGTGTCACCTGTTAAGTAACTTTCCTTGTAATAATTATTGAACAATTGTGTTATTGATGTGTTTTCTCCCGATTCACCAACTTTTGCCACACACATGACTATTTCAGTTAAAATCAAAGACCTATTTTCAGTTGTTAGTCAAAGCTACTGTATTTGTAAAAGAAACGCCATCTTGCTTTGCATATACATCAACAGACTATAATTATGCAACCTCATAAACTTTTTTTCATTGTACCTGGATATTGTTGTGCAATCAAACAGCAATAACTGCTAGAGATGAATTCTCAGGTTTCACCCTGGCTGGAAAATGATGAAGGCCATAAATGAAGTGTTTTTCCTATAGACTATTTTGTGGTTGAATGTATGTCAAGTTCATGCACAACTGTTACTTGTCAAGAGTCATTAGATGAAATAAAAACCATACAAATGACAGAATTAATATTTATTGCGGTTTTTTTCTTCAATTAAAAATACTTGTGAAGTGAGTATGTTTTGGTTTATACTGACCTCTGTTGGTGATGAATGGTAGTGAACTTTTATGACAAAATTTCTGGAGTCAATGTGGAATGTTAAGTTTTTTCCCCTCTTGCTTAATTGTCATGTTTTGTTTTATTTGTTTATCTTTTTTCCATTTTAGAACCAATACATTATTTAATGCAGGTCATTTGTGAAGCCCTAGTATTTACCAATGTTATTTTTCTATTCTATTTATCTCTCTGTACCATCTGTAGATTAGATTCCAGTTAAACTCAAAATAAACAAACAATAAAAATAAATGATAAAGTTATTTTTAATGTTGAAATAATATTTTAGGTTTAGGTGCTTTCATACTTGCACTTTTATTTTTGGGGGACTCCACCATTCCTTCCCACTAAAATTAAACCTAACCCTAACCCTAGTATGTCGTCTTGTTCCCGTTATTCTTGCTGGCTGGAGTGATATTTTCAACTGTTATCCTAATTAATAATTGATCATTTATAATACTACATATGCTGCCGGTGTCTGGAAACGTTTGAAGTGTTCACTTTTAATGTTCTGACTGGGTTAAAGGGTATAATAATTTCAGAAACATTCACATTCAGTAACGTTAGCATTTCCCATTAGCGACCTTTAGCTGACAGGCATCAGTCTTATGGTAGGTGGTGATGGGCGGGGTTAATACGTTACTACGCTGACATACAGCATCTCCAGCCAATAGCGCAGACGGGGCGTGGCTTTGTGATCTCAGGACACCTCCCTCAGAAGATCCGAGTGGATCAAAGCGGATTCCTCTCAGGTGAGCGTTGTGTTTTTTGCGGCTTTCCACTCGAAAGTGCGCCGTGCCAGAAGTGCTAGAAGTGGCTCCGTGCCGGGTTTAACGCCTGTTAATTGTCGCTGGTGACGTGAGTGGGGTCTCTAACTGCTTTCAACGGCGGGATTTTAGCCAGGTTGTGTATTGTTTGTAACTTTTTTTTTTTTTTTTTTTAAACGTCCAGAGTCAAGTGTGTGAAGGTGGGTAGTTTTGAACATAGTCCGCGCGTGCTCGCTGTGTTTTCTTAAACGGAGATGATGTTCTGGGTGTGTACACAGTTTCAGCGCTTATTATAACACTAATTCGATTTGTTTATATCAGTTAGCTTTAATATCATTTTAATCTAGTGTGCAGAAATAGTCAATTCCAGCTGGCTCTGTATAAAGTGTGTGCTGAGTTCATATACAGTGTATGCAGTACAGATTTTGGGGATCCTAAATCTCTCTCTCTCTCTCTCTCTCTCTCTCTCTCTCTCTCTCTCTCTCTCTCTCTCTCTCTCTCTTTCTCTCTCTCTGTTTGTATGTACTGAATTTGTTGTATCCTTGTCCCATTTTCCCCAATCCACTGGGACTCTGGCCTTCAAATGTTGAACCATGGTGTGTACCTTGTCATCTCTTCTGCTCTGGTAAGTTCACTTTTCCAAGAAACATCAAACATTTTTTCATTTCGGTGTTTAGATCTTTGTTTTGTGGAAACAGACTGTCTTTGAATGCTTATTATGGAACAGGAAACCCCTTGGTACTTGCATAGTTCCCTTTTCTGACCTTTCTCTACATTTTACCATGGATTCGGTTGATCATGTTTACTCTGAAAACGTATGTTCATGGTGTCCATCTGGCGTGCATGGCTCTGCTTACTGTACGTTTTTATAATTAGTTGAGTATCTGAAGTCAGATGATCACTTGCTGATGTGTCAGAAGTGCTGGCAGTGATCTGGAAAGAGGAAATGATCCCGCTTTGTTTCTGGCTTTCACTTCCTGTCTGATGTTGACTACTGAAGCTTTACTTACCTTTGAAAAATAAGATCAGTAGGAATGACTCACTACAGGATATCTGTAGGAAAAACTTAGGAGAATGTTTGCCAATTTAGGCTGCAATGATGATCGAAGTACTCCAACTGAAATGTCCTGCAGACAGAATGTGATCTTGCTCGAGCAGTCCCATTTGATCTCCATGAAGTTATTTTTCTACTCTCTATGAATGTTGATATAATCTTTTCCGAAATATATCGCAATGTTCAACATGCCCGATATTCTTATTGTTGACAAAATATTGTCAGCTGTCACACCTGTCCTAAATGTTTTACCCAAATGACTTGCTTAATGGAGTAAAAAAGTAGCACTATTTATTTTCACACGTTAAAAAAAAAAGTCTCAATATTAAAATTAAATGGGGGGGGGGGCAAGAAGTCGTCTTCTTCTTTTCGTGTCGAGGTTCCTCTTCATAGTGGAACCATCGTGGTGGAAGAATTAGCCGCTCAGCAATATGATTCTGAACATTGCCCAGGGTGCGCCTTCCTTTCACACACTACGGACATTTTGGACATGCCAGACTGCCTACCATACATGTCTTTGGACTGGGGGAAGAAACTGGAAGAAACCCCGCAGCAGCATGGGGAGAACGTGCACACACAGGGCCGCGGTGGGAATTGAACCCCCAACCCTGGAGGTGTGAGACGAACAGGCTAACCACTAAGCCACCATGTGCCCAGCATAGAAGTGACATTTCATTTAAAAATCCCAGGAGGTCAGGAGTTTCTCAAATATATGTATAAACACCAACACCAACAACCATGCCACGGTTAAAGTCACAGACATTTTTCCCCATTCTGATTTTGATTTGAACTTTAACTGTAGCTTTTTACCTGTACCTGCACGATGTTATGCATTGTGCTGTTGCTACATAATTGGCTGAGTGGATAACTGCATAAATGAGCAGGTTTACAGGTGTTCCTATTAAAGTGGACAGTGAGTTTTTTTTTTTTCTTGCTTTCTGTGAAGTACTAGACGTAAGAGTTAATGGAATACATTTCTATTCGTATTAATCTCCTCTACATTGTTGTGTATAATTGTATAGCCACTTATTAAGCTCATATGCTAAGTAAAATACAAATTCCTTTAAAAGGAACAATGACTCTGACTTTGTCCTTACATTACATGGAAGGTGTCAGATAATAAGTGTGTCTCTAGATTGTTCTAAGGATGAAAGGTCACAGGAAAGAAGCATCAGTGCATTTAATGCTTCGTTATCAGGCCTGCAAATGATAACATGTTGCTCAAAGGTTGAAGGTGGTTCATAGTCCATGTTCGTCATTGTTCCAGAACACTGTCCTGACTGTTCTGTTCCTCAACTGTGTCGAGTTCCACTATACTCTAGACCTCTAGACTTTAGTTGGTCTTGGTGCTTAGTCTGCACTTTTGACTTCCTTCCGAAGGCCCACTGAAATGGAGTGGGGGTATGGGGTGTGAACAGTGTGTGTCTCAACAAAACCATGGGCACAGTAGTGATAAGGAAGCTCTGATTGATCCAGCTGACATTCAAGGATGAGCTGTACTCAGTGGCTTGATTCTGATTTTGCCCATAAACAGACATGGTACTCAGGGGAGAGATAGCACCTTATCAGTGGGTATTAATAGCAGAGAGGTGGGCTTCTCTGTCTTGAAAAGTCTTCTGAGTGGGTATGGGTGTGATTTTTCCCAGAAAGGTGTTGCAGTCTTGGCAGGAATAATTGTTTCTTCCATGTTGAAATCTATATCCATGTTTTTCAACCATTGATGGTTCTTCCAGCCGTTGATTACTGATCCCACATAGATAAGGGATGATAAGAATTTCTGCCACATTCTTGAAGACCTTTCCAGAATTTCTTATCTTGTGCTTTAGGAAATTATCTCTGACACTGAACAGGCATTGTGAAGTTTTTGCATTGGTTCCAGGAAGCAGGAATTTATTGACTTTTGTTGCCTTATGTATGGTTTGTCACTACCAGCCTCATCACTGTTACCAATCAAGAGTAAAATAGCAGTTATCGAGGCCATTACAGGAAATAAAACCTCAGATATCAGCTTTATTCAAGCACACATTATTAATTTGTTTAATATAGCAGTTAGTGCTGGAGTTGTGTGCTGTACTGATAAGTTATCACCTCGTATCTGATTTCTGGAAGTGCAGAAATTAGGTCTGGAAGTTTCAGTGTTTTATTCATACTTCTCAATCTTATTATAATGATTCTGATGTGCACTATAGTAGATTTGTTCTGATATCAGATACACTCACATATTAAATATGTCTGAGTTTGTTAGGTGGATATAATGGATACTTTCCAAGCAGTTCGTAAGAGAATTTCCTTTCAGACTATAATTCATGTAATATCATGTACTGTCATATTATAAAACGCTATCAAATACCTATGATGAATGTATACATTTAATTACTTCTTTAAATAAGCAGATCACCTGCCATCCTTTCTTATAGCTGGCACATGTATTTTCTGTCTCTTGAAAAGACTTACTTTCATAGTGTGCTGTGTGTTTTGTCTATCTGTCTGGCCCCTGCACCAGTAGAAACTGTCCACGCACTGCTGTTATCAATGTGTATAAATACTCTTGGTTTGCATGAATAAACTCGGATGTCTATTTAAGCATGCATGTGTTAGTGTGCGTTCATTTAGGCTCCCCAGATCGATCTGAACGCTCTGAGGAGAACCACACTTTCGAAGCACAGAACTAAAAGTTAATAGAAGTAATTAAAGAGCAGGCGGAAAGACATAACGGAAGATCTGAAAGGCATGATCTATAATTCCTGAGATACTTGGAAATCTAACGTAGTCCTACTACTCTGAGGCAGATTTGTCTTGTCCAGAGTGAGATATACTGAAGAAAATGGCCAGATTGGTTCGAACTGCCAGGAAGTATATAGTAACTCAATCACTCTTTACAACCATAGTGAGCAGAAAAGCATCTCAGCATGCACAAAACATTGAACCTTGAGGTGTATGGGCTACAACAGCAGAAGACCGCATTGGGTTCCAGTCCTGTCAGCCAAGAACAAGAATCTAAGGCTATCATGGGCACAGACTCATATCACTGGACAGTTGAAAATTAGAGGGAGAAAAAAAAATCACCTGGACTTTTTCCAATATCCAAATGTCTAGTTTCGGTGAGTCTGTGCCCATGGCAGCCTCAGATTCTTGTTCTTGGCCTGTACAGGTATACCTATTAAATTGACCAGTGAGTGTATTTTTCTAAATCTCTTCATGAGCAAATACTATCTCACAGCCACCTCACAGCTCCAGGTTCTCCGGTTCAATCCTTACCTCTGGTTAAATGTCTGTGCTGAGTTTTACATGTTTTCCTCCTGTCCACGTAGGGTCTCTGGTTTCCTCCTGAATCACGCAAACAGGTGGAGCAAATGTGGGTGTATGGTGGGTGTATTCCCACTTTGCACCTAAAGTTCACGGGATAGGATCCATATCTGATCGGGGATAAAGTGAGTGGTGATGCAAACTAAACAGTCTCGGCGGTAAAATGGAACTGTGCTGGTACATTGTTGTTCCCTGAGGTACAAACAATGTAAATGTGCCCTTAACTATACAACCATGGATCCTTTAAGTCTTGTAGATGCGTTTTTTTAATTTTATTTAAATGTTGATACTCTTTACACTATCTTAAACACTTCATCGAAGACACTACCTGTGGGCCAGGCATTTGTATCCTGAAGCTACAGTGTAGAGTGTGTGTGTGTGTGTGTGTGTACTGTAGGTATAGAATTTCCTACATATCTTCTCCTTGCTTGTGCGAGATGTTATATTGATTGATGGCCATTGTTGCTTGAGGGTATGTTCTTGCTAGTCAGATTGTAAGATTTTATCATTCAGAGTTTGAATGACTCTGTCTGTTCTTCTTAGAACTATCCAGGATGTATTTTTTTGTTTGTTTGTTTTTGTTTTGTCCCCCCCTCATTCTTTCTTTCGTGATTGGGTGGAAACTTAGTTCTGTAGCGCTTATATGACTGTAGACTATATAATTCCATTTTAAATATTGGTGTAAGTGACCCTGAAAAGGAGTAAGCGGTAGAGGATGGATGGATGGATGGATGGATGGATGGATGGATATTGGTGTAAGTGTAAATGTATTAATCATGTGTTACTGATACCAGTAATATCAAGATCTAAACGTCTTGTAAATATAAGCAGGCATTAGTATAATATATGACTGCTAGTCACAATTCAGACACTTTTTCCTCTCAAATGAGTTAATTTAGCTCTCCAAAAGCTCGTTGAAAGTGGTGAACGTTGAACCATGTGGAACTTATCCAAGGTAGCTAACAAGTGCGGTAGAATCCAATCTAAGCATACCACATATCTGAGAGTTTAGGGTTTATAGCATTGCTCGATCAAGGGCTGTAAATTGAATCTATAGCTGTACTTGTTTGTATTTGTACTTACAAGCTCCTTGATGCTAAAGAAAAACCTTAAGTGTTGAGATTCCTCCGCATCTCCATCTAAATACATGCCCTTAATAACATTTTAGTATAAAAAGAAATAATTTATAATGACATTGGTGGTTTGAAGTAGTATATAATCACAATGTAAGTGTAAGGTTCTGTGAATGAATTGCATTAGCACTGAAAATAAGAATTGAATTTCAGAAATGTAATTTCTGAAACGCTTTAATGACTATATTTCTGAATGTTATTTTCGATATAAAAATTAGTCCTGTAAAAATGTTAATTAACCATACAGCAGATTTTACGTTGCAATTCCTCAAATCATGCGACATTGTATTGCTCTCATGACATCACAGGTGTATTTAATCGCCACGCATGTACTATGCAAATAGTGCCAATGATGAGACCTTTTTTTTTTTTTTTTTAAATTATGAAGGAGTTGTGTGACTTATGATCTAATGAAAGTGCTGATGTGTTTACTGGGACGTGCTGTGTGTCTTATGATGTAATGAAAGTGCTGACCCTGTGTTGAGATAAGCACTGACTGGCCTGAACAAGCACTCAACACATGCTGTCTCATCATATCTTATTAAGCACGTACCGTTAATGTGTCGCCGTATGGCTACAAGAATGACCTTTAGACTTTGAAGTTGCTTTCGCCAGATGTCTCAGAGTTGTTGTGGAAACGTCTCTGCCATACTTACCCATACTTCTAAACCTCATCATTTTGCCAAGCTTAATCGAGTATATTAGATTCATGCTTCTTTAAAAATGAAGTGAGTCAATCCACTGACACGTGTCACATGCGTGTTCATGCACATACTGCTCATATCAGTGACATGATGTTTTACACAGACATGTAATCATGGCTGAGGTGAAGGTCCTAACTGGCTGAGATGTCCCTATGAAGCCTCCTACAGGCCAGTAACCATAAAGCAAGCCATTTCAAAATAAATGAAAACTAAAATAGTGTGCAGAACAGAGATCAGCTGATGTCTGCTTTTAGTCATACTGCTGATGAACAAGCAGAGTTTTTTTTCCTCTTTTCTTTGTGTTCTGGGATGATGATGATGATGAGTCAGTGGCTTGAGGTGCAGTGAATATGAGGCTTTTGTTGAGTTGTTTAGTTCCTACCAGCAGTACACTTCCCAGTGATTGGTCCAAAGTATGCATTCATACCCAATCAATGTAGCGAACAAAATAAATGTGTATCTTTGATCGTAAATGTAAAATATTCCTGTGTTAAAATATTGAACTGTTAGTTGATTGCCCCTGTATTTAGGAACATTGTGTAATGCTAAAGATTTCAATTGTTTCTAATTAAATTGCAACAAAAATAGTTTTCTAATTTTAAGTTAGAAAATTTGATATTAGCTAATTGTCTGACTGTTTTGGAAGAATGTTTTTGAAACCCCCGAGTGTTCTAATCTACACACCCTTAATGTAGAGATCGGTCTTAAAGCATACTGTCATCTTGTATTTAAAAATGATTTCAACACAGCAGAAGTGTAAGGTGAGCTGAACAGCCTTATACAGGGTGTACCAAAAAGTCTCCATACATAGGGGACTATGTTTGCCAGCACCACGTTGGTTGTGCCTTCGTCAGTAAATGTTCATGGACGTCCACTTCTCGGTTGGTCCGCAACACTTCCAGTCTTTTTGAATTTGTTAAGCTTGGCAACCGTGTCGTGTGTGTGTGTGTGTGTGTGTGTGTGTGTGTGTGAATGTGTGATGTGCTTGCCATGTTTCCTGTTAAAGTCCACCCCAATCCAGCCATGAAAATGATTTCAATACATTCTTGGGGGGGGGAGAGGATACCCTGTGAAAAATTTTTTATATCAGGATGTCCACTGGTCCTTAAAAAAATCTAAAACAAATTTTAGGCCTTAAAATGTCTTAAATATGATTTAGATAGGTCTTAAAAACTGTTTTGATTATGTAATGTTACTTCGATAAAGTTCTAAAGTTCAGTCTCGCTTTTAAATGTGTTTTCGGGAAAAATTGGTATTGATAATCGCTCGTGCAAACCGTGTAGCCAGGAAGAATTTATCAGAGCACACCCAGTCTGTCACGGCGTGGTGTGTGGGCTAACCAGGGTTTCCGATTTTCTTTCATATCTGTCATAATTTGTTTGCCAGTAAGCACATGAAATGGGTCTTAAATTGCATTCATAATGGTCTTCGACTTGTTGAAACCTGCAGAAGCCATGTATAACCAAGTACAAAAAAATTCTGGAAGATATTCTGATAAAGTGTTCATTTCCTGTCTGCATGGAGACTTTTGGAACACCCTGTATTATGAATTAATGAGAGGTCTTGCTGGGAAATTGTGTATCTAGTGATATTTCCAGATACAGATGATGATGATGATATGGACCTCAGTATTAACTAATTATTAGCTGTTAATTAGATATATCTTTTGGCCAAAACATTAGCGCTATCATTTGTTTCCATCTGTGAAATAGGAATCATTGCAGTAATACGTTACAAAGCTAATTATTGAGAAGGATTGAGTACAGAAAATCTGTAGGTGTGTAAGAGAAGAAGAGGAAAGGTCCTTCTTTCTATCACTGATCATAGCAGTCACTGTATGAAGGAGGGCAGGCATCATGTCTTTTACTCTCTCACTCTTACAATAACAGTGGTGTTCCATAGGCTGTTATTACTGTACATGTGGATTGTTTAGCCACATCTTCCAAATCTGTTTTGACAAGGCACAGTAGATTAAAAACTGATCGTAGAACTTTGCCTGTAATGACGCCTCTGGCCAAACGTCCATTTGTTGTCTGTTACAACTTTAACTTCTCTTAAAATAGCTGAGCTGTGCATTTAGGAATTACTGCAGTAACAGGAGGTTTCACTTCACCAAAGACGTTTCCACATTTCGTTAAGCATTTATTATTATTTTTTATTTTAGATTTTAAAATCCACTAATCCTCAAAGAACATCCAAACCTGGATTTATATTTGTATTTGCGTTTAGCATTGTGTTTCAGTGTGTGTGATTTGGAAATGACTCAAAGCATGGTTAAAGTTAGTGAGTGTCACACATGCAGTGTCTCTTGAGTGATGTATTTAAAGAAAGGTGGGGGCAGGCATGTCGCTAAACTGAACATGTAACCTGAGTGGGTTTTTGGACTCTATACTGTCAAGGACAATTCTAAATTATTTCCAGTGGTGGAACAGTAGTAATATAGGGTGATTCGTCAAAAAACAAAAAGGCAGGCGGGGGGAAGCCTCTCTACCAAGGCTACTAACATTTGTAGGAAAATGTGTTCCATGTTAAGTATAATGTTATAGAAACATTATATTACAAATCAGAAATTATAATTAATAAATAAATAATTACTTCATGCTACCACTCCACAGGCAACCTTGCAATGGAGGTTAGTGTTGCCAGGAATGTTTTTTTCTCTCTTCTTTCTAGTGTATTTCAGGATTAGCATGAATGAAACATTTGTTTGACTATGAGTAATAATACAAGTCCAGTGATGAAAGAGCCATTTAGGGAAGCAGGTTCTTTTTTAAAAAATACTGCTTCATTAAATTTAAAAATTGCAATATATTTGGCAAGGATTGTCATGATCTTAGACTTCAAAAGCAGCGTATAGAGTTGAGTTTTTTTGGGGTTGGGCTGGATTTTGCATTGGTTGATGTTGGCAAGCAGATCCGGAAACCCTGACATGCATAACTCTCAAAGACTTGTAGCATTAACCCTGTTCCTGGAGTACTGTACTGTGCACATTCTAGTCTTTTCTCCGCTTTAAGACACACACACACACACACACACACACACACACACTCTTCGACTTTAGGAACGACTGTTTATTAGCTTGTTGGTCTAAATCAGGTGTGTTGGGAGCAGAGAAAACACTAAAGTGTGCAGGAAAAGGAGTAATCCAGGACCAGGGTTGGGAAACAGCTGGCGCATGCATTGTCTGTTCTTAATATTTTGGGAATCACGGGGGGTGAAGGAGAGAGAAGATTTGACATCAGCGCTTTTTCCTTAACTCATGTTGTGTATGGTATTAAGCTGATCCTCCATTCTGTTCAAGAACTCGTGGGATCTGTATGGTTCAACTAACACGGTAGTTTAACCGTGCACGCATACGCGCGCACGCTTGGGGATTTCGCGCTTCCGCGTTCTTTTCCCGCGGCGCGTCTGACGTTGAATTGGCGCGCTGTGATTGGCTGCAGTATCTGCGTCACTACGCTACATCGCGCGTACTCCAGCCCCACAACCAGCTCGTGCGAGGATGTTAAGTGGGACTCGGTGAATCTAAACCGCGTCGCTGGTCCTGGCTCTGTGACCGGAGAACGGTGGAAAGGACACCGAATTTCCTGTAATGTCAACATTTACCGTTACTAGACCGCGGTGTGTTGGAAGTGTGCTCTCTTGAGTGTGTGTGTGAGTGTGTTGCGGTAACCCGTATTAGCATGTTGTGGCTTGTTTTCGTCCAAACGTAGAGCTACGCTAGCTTAATCTTTTCCGGTTTGTTGGTGTTTATTTATTGGTTGTTGTTTATTAGAAGTATCTGAAATATCCAGTAAATTTCGGTCATTTTTTGTGCTGTTAGACAGCCTTGTGCATAAACAAGTCTCTGTTATGTGGTATACTGGAGCTCGGTGTTTAACTGTTCATTCTGTGCTTTATTAATGCAGTACAGAGAAACTCACGCGCACATTGTATTGGTCACGTGCCAAGTTGCGTACTAGTGTACTAAACAGTGCGCGAGAATAGAATAGCAGGTCACTATTGGTTACTGTGATGTTGTATTTCGAATACTATGTAGTAAGGTAGTATGCGGTTTTGGAGGCATTCCCCGTTATTATTAACGGTCCAGATGTTTCTGCGCATGCGCACTTCACATCCATGCTGCTTCATATATTTTAACGCGGAACGCGTTTTGTGATCTCATTAATTTGTTACCTATTAGATTAGAACGTCCTATTAGACACCAATACCGGTACCCAATACTGATCCAGTGCTGGCATCCTTGCAGTAACCACGTCAAGTCTCTGCAAGCTTCTCGTACCACGTTTAGCTGGTTTTTCACTCTGCCATTTCAGCAGTCTTGAAGAGATTATGACTTGTCTCACTGTACAAGATGATCGCGTTCAAACGTTCTCAGAAGCGTGTTCTACATGTCCCATTATACAGCGACAATCCTCTAACGATAGACCTGCGATCAAATGGCGTCTCATAAATAGAAACGTCGTTTAAAGTGAGACTGACGTAATAAAGGATTCAATTTTCTGTCCATTAGGACGTTTAGTTTATGATTTGTCATTACCGTTTTCATAGCCGTCTTGTGATTTATTTAGCTTTTTGCGTAATCCTCTAATTGGTACCTTTTACACGAGTGTCGTAGCATCTAAAATTTTATAAATTCTAAAATATCACATGCTCGCGAACTAAGAATTTGGCCGGATTTACGCAGAAGATCAAAGACGTAATGACGGCATGCACGAGCAAGATTTGTGTCCGATGTTCCTGTGCAGACTTAATGCCGTCCGTCAACGCCACACACGGGCAGTAGATTAGATCAGAAATGGGAAATTCAGATCCGAAACCAGTTCAGGGTTTCGATCTAGTATCGACGACTTTTTTTTCTTCTTCTTCTCCTTTTTTAAAACTAACATGGGGTATTAGATAGGTACGTCTCTAATTGTGTGTACACACGGGCTGTTTGTTTAACCCTCATGCTCTATTCACAGCATAGCAGTGGCTGCTCAAAGACATGTTGCATTTTGTGTTCATGTGGAAGATCTGTGTTTTCAATCAACATCCCTAATGGTGAAAGGAGATCAGCAATAGGGTATGATTCACTTGCTCTTTTGTAGGACGGCGTCTTGATAAATGAAATGTATTCTAAAATGAACAGCATATATTTTTCCCTTGGAGTCGGGTGGATGGCGAGAGAGAAAGACGCACATCCACGGGAAAGTAGTACATCGCTACGATAAAATAATAAAAAACCGTTTCAATATCAGTGTTGTCTCCTTCCTGGGATGCGGTTTTGAATTGAATTTGAATTGAATTCGGTTTTGAATTTGAAATGGGTCGCTCTCATATATATCGATTTATTTCACTAACGCTTCACACAGCTCACTTGCTCGTTTGTGGTTGTGGATCAGATGGCTTGCGGTGAGCCTCTTTATCCAGCTCGGTGTCAGAGGTCGCACATGTTCAGATGGCAGTAAGGAGTACGGCGTGATTGCCTGATGGCTAATGCGACTGTACAGTGGTTAATCCGGTTGAAAGGAGAGTGAAGAATCTGGGATACAGGAGAGATGGGTTTTGTGACATTGGTAGTAGACGGCCATAAGAAACATTTTTGTCTTCATGTTCAAACTGTATTTCTATCGGTAAAGTTAACGCATAAATATTAGTGATTTATGCTCCAAGTTGCCAGTTTATAAGTTTGGTATTGTCCTATGTATCAGGCCAATAGTTCTGTGTGCACACACACACACACACACACACACACACACACACACACACACACACACACACGTGTAACAGCTCAGGCATTGTGTAACATGTCTTTCTGTGCCTGCCCCTGGGCAACATAAATAGTTGCCATTTTTGTGTAGCTGGATGACATTTCTCTGCAACAGCCACACGACCTTTTGACTTTGCGTACATGGCCGCTATTCAGACGAACGAGCGTTCATGTTGAATAAGAAGCCGGGGGATAAACGAGCAACTTTGTCTCTCTTCTGTTCCCATGCTTCACGAGTTTGAATGAGCCCATACAAAGATTGACTCTCTCTCGTCATTTACAACATCCGAGACTCGGATTCCAAACACATACGCGCGTAATTCTCGTGAAATGGCGATTTGATTCAGAGCAGACTTTTTAAAATGTGGTTCGGTTCACGAAATTATGGTCCGTTTTATGATGAGGACTTAATCATTTTCCGATATTTTTACGGACATGTTCTAGAGCATCACTGCTTACAATTGTTGGATCAGAAATAGTAAAGGTGGTTGTTTTATTATCAAAACATAATAAACACATTTAGTAAATGCTATAAAACGTTAATTTAGATAAATATAAAAATTATTTCTCTCATTACTGAAACCTACAGCTAATTTTGAACCATAATTATTTTTGGTGTTGGTCAGACTAAAGTGTTTGGATTTATTTGATGCTTAATGGTAAACTTTAGTAGGAAGAATCCGACTCAACACTGTAAAACTTTCCTGAATGTCTAAAGAATTAAAGTACAAGTAGCACGTTTCAGTAATGAAACTGAATGTTCCAGAAATTTAGCCAGATTTATTTTATGGAAAGTTGTTGGGGAAAATAAAATAAAAACTAAAAAAAAAATAATAATCTCCATTATTTCAATAGATTTTTAATTGTAATGTTTGGATGTTATTTGCGGTGTTTGTAAGGCTGAGTGTTTTAGGATCTTGTGAAACCTCACTAATTTTGGAGGACACATGCGCACACACACACACTTTCTTCCAGATGTGCCCGGAAAGCATGCAAATGCTTTCTGGCCTCCCAAAACTCCCTCCCTCCCTCTCGCTACACTATGATCCACACCCACGTTATTTTAGCATTGTGGCTTCCATAACAAACTGGCATGAAATTGCCACAGTAGCTCTGACAGATGTTTCAGTGTCGAATTGGTCCCAGGGACACGATGTCAATTAGCGCTGATTCAGCAGCCAGCAGCCTTCTGCCAGGAGTGATCGTCACTCTTCAATGAGCTAATGGATAAAAAGATTTCAGGCATCGTTTGCAGGATGTTTAGATGATTAGACGTTTGCAGGATGTTTAGAGCAGGATGTCTTTCATCTTTTAATCTTATTTATCCATTGTTCTTTTGTTTGTAGGAATATGGTGTCAAAAAAGTATTAGTTGTTATGGTCAGCTATTTTTAAAAATCTGATTCATTAAGGATGGATGGGATTCAGTGCGAAACCGTGGGTTACTATAACAACATGGTGTTTCTCTGGTAACTAACGTGGGTGCTCCGTTATTGTAAAGTCAGGAAGGGCGGGGGGGGGGGGGGGGGGGGTGAAGGGGGTGTGCATTATTTTTTTATTCATAAAAACGTAGACTGGTTGAAATTGTATTATAAAGTTGGGTAGGTTTATATCCTCGTGTTCATACAAGTCCTTTCCAGTGTGCACTGATTCCCTCACTCATCATTTTCTTTCTCTCTCTCTCACGCTAGTATTAAACAGGAAGAGCAAACTCGGTGCCATGTTTTCCTGCCCTGTGGTTCACGCTGACCTATTTAGGATTTGCTCAGACTCTTCTAGCTCTTTTCCACTTGGATGACTGCATTACTGATGGTTTAATACTCTGAAGCCAGATGAAGAACGAGGGGCCTCGGTTTTTCAGTGGTCACTTGAGATACAGTGCTTGAAATCGTCTTGACAGGGCACCGGAGTGAAAAGCGTTCAAGCTATCGTCTGGAGATCGAGTTCAAATCCTGACGATGCCACAGTCATCTGTGGCCAGGAGTCCAAGAGAGCAAAATTGGCCTTGCTTTTTGGGTGGGAGGGATGGCATACTCTCCCTACCTCGTCAATCACAGCGAGAATAGTCAGTCACGGGCGTCTGTGATCTCGCGCATACGGACAGATGAGGAATAGCGCTTTCCTCTGTGATGCCGGATGAGCAGTTTGAAAAGATGAGGACGTCTGGCTTCACAAGTATTGGAGAAAGCATGTAATAGATTACACCCTCCCCAGTTCAGAGACTGAACTGGTGGGTGGGAATCGGCCATGAGTAAATTAGGGAGGAAAAAGTCCTGACAGACCGTGGCACTCGTTTGTCAACGGTGCTTATTTGCACACAGATCTGCTTCATTTGTGTACGAACTTTTAAACAAAATGCCGGCTCTAACAAAATATTTGATTCGACTTGTGTATACGAAGCAGATAAACTCGCGCTATGTTGAGTGCTGCCAAAAGAACACACACCAACGGAGAGAAGTCAATGTTGTTCATAAAAGTTCATAAAAATCTCCTCAACCACCTCCAGAGTGTAGCATCCACCTGGATGATTCGACGGCAACCATAGTGCGCCAGAACGCCACCACACATCAGCTATTAGTTGAGAGGAGAGAGTGATGTAGACAATTCAATGATGGAGATTATTAGGGGTCCATGGTTGATGAGGGCCAATAGATAAGGAATTTCGCCAGGACACCAGTGTTATACCCCTACTCTTTACGAGTAATAAATATCTAACCAATTATGTAAGGAATAAAACACGATAGAGAGTGCTCTTATGGGAAAATAATGAATAATATGGTGGTGTAATGCAATCCACACATGGTGGAGTTACTGTCATCACCCCAAAGGTGATTATTTTTCAACAACATCCCATCCTGAAGTGTTCTCTTCTTCGTATACCACAGCAGTTTGCCAACGATTCCAATATTTATTTATTAAAGATGGTCATCTATGTTTTCTGTTTTTATAGTCACGTTAACTGTTGATTAACAGGACTGTCATTTTAAGGTTTATGATATGCCCTTTAACCCAGTAGGGACTATTTTGTTGCATACCTTGGCCTGGTGTTGACATTCCCACTGCGATCCTGGAATCCTTGAACTCTGACATTTTCTAGGAGCTCTGAGATCCGGTCCTGACTGCACATGTGCCAATGAGATGCCCTGAACACACAGACTCATGTGTAAACACCGCTAAAAATAGAGCTCTGTATGTACGAGCGAGAGGAGTGATTTGGGGAGAGAGAGACAGAAATGGGAATTATTCACTCCGCATTTTCCTTCTGGCCTCAGAGTCTCCACTGTGTGCGTAACTGCTGTTAGTGTTCCTCGGTGTAAATGGACGTGTTTGTTGAAGTGTTCGGTTAGCGAGATGTCTGTTCCAGCATGAATAGTTTCACTTTAATTGAACCTCGGCTCATGTAAACATTTGCCAGTGTTTAGAATGCGGTTTTCGTTCTCCCCGAGATTTGAAGCGTAAAAGTGCTTTATTTGTTAGCCTGGCTTTGTTTGCACGTCCGACACGAATGTGTTCCTGTCTGACAGGAAAATCTGCATTGTGCCGTGTGTGCTACTCCGACTAAGGGTACGTTTACACGACAACGATGTACTAAAAAGGATTTTTGCGTTTTTGAAAGGTTTTGTGTCCAGACGACAACGCTGTCAAAACGATCCCCGTTCACACGGATCCGCGAAAACGCCTAAAAACGCTGTATTATACATGCCAGGCCTGTAGGTGGCGGTGTCATTTTGTAAAGAAACACCACACACCTGCACATATAAGTGTCTCGTCTGAATTTTGCCAAAACACACCTTTTCTGAGAATGTTCTGTGGACTGATCAGTAGGGATGGGTGATATCTTTTCTTTTGCGATATAGTGGTAGAAATTCTCTCCACAAATAGAATTAGTCTTCCCGCGATAATACCGATAAAGCCTAGTTGATGACTGACGTATGACGGTGTGCGACGAATTCATAGCTCACGTGCAGAGCGAAAACAAGTGTGGCGGAAGGCGGACGTGAAGCTGAGGAGGAGTTTCTCGCTAAACGAGGAGCTACCTGTACAATCTGGAACTGGTTTGGTTACAGAAAATCAGTTTTACTTTTAGATCAGTTTTGTGTTTCTGAGGCTCATAAGACTGCATGCAGCTGTCACTTGTAGCCCAAAACAGTGGTGAATGGTACAATATTTAAATAGTCACTGATCTCGTTCTCGCAATAAATACCAGAAAATATTGATATATAGTTTATATTTATAGTAATATATTAGATTAATTGTCTATATTGCCCATCCCTACTGAGGAGTCGAAAATGGAACTGTTTTGAAGACATATGGCATAAATCAAACACAGAATTCCACAAAAATATCATCATACCTACGGTCAAGCATGGTGGTGGAAGTGTGATGGTGTGGGGATGCTTTGCTGCTGCAGGGCTTGGACAACTTGCAGTAATTGAGGGAAACATGAATTCTGTCCTCTACCAGAAAATCCTAAAGGAGAATGTCCGGTCTTCAGTCTGTAAATTGAAATTCAAGCACAACTGGATCATGCAACAAGACAATGATCCAAAGCATAGGAGTAAGTGCTAGTCCTAGAAGTGAGTGAAAGACTGATCTCCAGTTATCAGAAGCATTTGGTTGCAGTTGCTGCTGCTAAAGGTGGCACAACCAGATTTTAAGTTTAAGGGGTAACTAGTTTTTCACATGGGTGCTAACTTTTTTTGCTTCAGTAAAATAAATGAAAACTAATTGTGTGTTTACTCATGTTGCCTTAGTTTTATGTTTTATTTCGTTTGAAGATGTAGAAGGATTTAGTAGGAGATATACACAAAAACGGCAGAAATACTTTATCACATCACTGTAGCTCTCTAACGACTTGATCAAAGCCTGACCTTCAACCTGGAAGTAAATCACACGTTGCTAGCAATGTTTTAGACCTTTAGACTGTTTTTACCACCATAGTTTTTAAACTTCTTTAACTAGCATGATCTTCACAGGAAGACACCAAGGCAAGATTAAAAGTACATAACATTTTATGTTGGTGAACTATATGTATGCTTCTTAAAGTAGGGTGTGTTTGTAGGCATGCATTTTCTTTTTTTGTATGAAGTTACAGGGAGAAATTTTTGAGAAATATGCCACGGAGTTTCATTTGCATGTATGTAATGTGACTGACTGACCGATGCATGTACAAAAAATTAATTAGCATGTTAGATAGAAATTATTGGTTGATATATATATTTTTTTATTGGAGTTCTTTTTGAAGAATTTAAATCTGACTTCCTATCCCTCTTAATTATAGTGTGACTTGCCATGACTGCTGATGCATGCTGGGATTCAGTGGCCAGGCAGAATCACATTCATAACCAGCAGCTCCAGCCATCCCGAGATCATCGTCCATCAAGTGCTCTACGGACAATAGGTGGAGACACAAAACGGGTCACACGTACACCGCTCTAGGTAAGCCTGCCACACACACACGCACATATATATATTGTGGCACCTATACACTCAGGTTCCTTGTATAAGCGGAGATTAATTATATGATGGCTCATCTGAACTGATCAGTTTTTAATGATTATTGTAGCGGTGTTTCAGCAGTTAGGGCTGTGGACTATTGATCTGAAGCAGGGATGCTAATGTTTATCGACGATTGATTAATTGTCGTTAATAAATGAATCGATAAAGCTTATCGATGGTCAATTTAAGCAAGGTCATCATTAGAGCGTGTAGTTTTTGAGGTGCGTGCGACAGACACCCGAGGAAAAACGAAGCGAGCGCACCGTAGTTACATTTGGGATCGTTTTAGTTTAAATGGAGATCATGTTAATTGCAAACATTGTGATTTGTGTTCTAAAATACAATACAGCAACGAGCACTATGATGTACCATTTGGGGGAAGAAAAGGAGCATCCAGCAGCCTCTGTGAGAGGATCTGAAACTACACAACCAACAATAATTTCCGTTTTAGCCGGGAGGAAAAAAAACTGGAGCTCCAAAGGCAGAAGGAATAACTAAACGATTGTGTAAAATGATTGCAAATGACATGTTGCCTATCAGTGTCATCGAAGGTGACCTGTATATTAGTCATTATCTTTGATTATTAATTAAGTCATTTTATCAAATGATTATAATCTCATCGATTCTTTTTACAGTCCTGCTAGCCTATTATTTAGAGTAAAAAAAAAATCTTTTCATGTGGGTGAGGAAGCTGGCGTTTCGAGTGGGATTTTCACACCCTGTCGTGCCGGAGGTTATATGCGACTGCAGTAGACACATCTTGCGGTATTACGGTTAACAATTATCGATCTTGGGAGTTTGTGTAAATTGACATCCCTAATCTGAAGATTGTTTAAGTCCCGGTAGTGCCAAGCTACCACTGTTTGGTCCTTGTGCAAGGCCGTTAACCCTCATCTGGATTAGTGGAGTAAATGTAAATAAAATATCCATACTTTAAACAAAGGAGAGACAACGTAAATTTATTCCCGAAACTAATTGATCCTCCCTCTACTGTAAATGTAAAAGATAGCCTAGATTTTCTTCACAGGTAGGGTTGTGTGTTTAGTTACAGCTTGGCTTGTATAGGGAAGTTATGTAATGCAACTGAACTTTAAGCCAGCTGCGGTTTGTGAGGTTTTCGAGAGGCGTTTCTCACACTATCCGTCACCAGAATCTATGTTCCTAACCAACACCAAAGGACTTGGCAAATATTTCAAGACCGCCAGCTTTTGAGCCATTCTGTAGCTGAAAAGATTGAGGTTAAAACGAGATTAGTGCTGATGTGCCTTCTGGCATAAGAATATAAAAGGCTTTTGAAGGAAGATAGACTACAGCTCTAGAATAGCACTTAAGACAGTAATAAATCTCAGTGTGAATTTAACTGTCAAGCTTTTCAAAAATATCATTTATTTCCATAAAGTACAGGAAAAAACACTTTCATTACAGCTGATTCAAAGTCATTTCCCCCAAAATCTTCAAATTGACTGTATGGCATAAGAGTACAGATCATTACCGTGCAAATATGATTTCCCTTCTGTCTCTACTCTTTTCAGTACCACTAAATTGTTCATTATGATTAATGCTACTTTCCTCCAAGCTGTCTGTCCCTATTGCCTTTTTTTCTAAGCAACACAGCCTCAGTAATAGAGCTAAATTAATTCAGCATGTCAGTGTTGTGTTATTAGAATTGATTTCAGGTTGTCTGTACCTTTTCACGCTTGTTTTGCCACTTTCTTTAGTTCTGGAGTTGTAAAAAAAAAAAAAAAAAAAAAATGAATTTGCTGAATCGCAATTTGTCATTTTGACCCCCTGCATCGATGGGATCCCTTTGAAACGACTCGGGGTTTATATTGAAGTTAATTTACCGTAGCTTAAATTTATGTTTCAATTACAGACTCTGGATGTAATGACTGTGGAAGCAAAACACCGCAGTGTTTTTTGGAATGCCTTAATAAGCACAATTTTCCTTAATGTCTGCTTATGTAATCGAATGTGAACTTTTACTGAAATGGATTTAGCAGGAGGACTTTTTATTACTACAGCCACTGAAATGACACGACACTGTTTATTAAATCCAGTTTGAGCCTGATTTGATAGTGAAATTATGGATAAAAGGTACTTGCATATAACGATTTTTATAACGATTTGTCCACCATTTTGTGTTTTCAGTAGAGTGGCGAGGAGGACTACATATCCCAGAAGTCTTTAAGCAGCAAGCTTTCCTGGACCGCACTCGTTAAACACCATGCAGTGCAGGATCACCCTATTGGATGGCTCTGACTACACCTGCGCGGTGGAGGTGGGTGGGGTCGGGAGATGCCTCAGTCGGTGTGGCTAAAGGGGACTTTTGACTAGTAAAGAGAACCAGAAATGATCATAATGATATTAAATCATTTAAAATAACCGCTCTATCTACAGTATGAGAGAAACGAAAATAATCATGCAATGCTATTCTCTAATTATATAACGGCGCTTTTTAAATTCTCAATTCTGATTGTCAGAATGCGTTGATTTTAGTTTCTATACCAGCAGCTATGCCAATAGTTCTTGGTATAAGGTTTATATAAATTCGCTCACTGTAATACGTCATTGCTTCTAGAGTAACGTGCATCATTATCGATACGATAAAGTTTCTTGTGCGGTGACGTTTATTTAGAGTACTTAAGAAATTAGTCAGCGAGTTGACTCGAGTGTCTTGGAGCATCGGAGCATTGTTGGAGCAAACCATTGACCTCTACAGCACCTGAGATTACTGTGTATTTGTAGGGCTTTGAGAGTCAGGCTTTTTAGGAAGAGATTTGTTGTTTTAGGTGCTGTGCTTAGTTGTTGAGATATTAACTGATGACCTACCTGCAACAGTAGCAGTAACATTGCAAAAGGTTCACTGGTGTATGATGAAAGGATCAAAATGGTTTACTTATAAATCTCTAGCCAATGTATTAATTCCATGTTATTTTGAATTCTTACAGCACTTCCTTATGTTCTTCAAATGATTAGATGTTGGGGGGGGATCGGAGTTAAAAATTGGTGTAATGTAAGATAAGAAAAGCGGTGTTGAGGATTGTGTGATGTTAGAGGTCTGGCAGAGTGAGTATATACAGAACAGGCAGTAATCTGTCAGACCAGCCAAGTCTTGGGGTTTCCTTTCCTGGACCCCGTAGCCCTTCACCTACTGCTGTCCAAAATTACATGCTGCGTAATCTAAAGCATGTGTAAACCATCATTGCACTGCTTATTACTCTTATTCTACGACTGGCTTAACGAAGTAGAATCTAGGATCCGTTTCTTGCTCAGTTGCGGGTGTTCTACGCTTCCAGCGCAGGATGGCTCAATTTCATTTTCATTTTCAGACAGCTTGACAGCAGAACTGTGTTTTTTTTTTTTTTTTTTTTTTTTTTTAAGGACATTAAGTGTCTGGCTTAATCAGTTTATCCCTCAGTGTGTGAGGTTTCTTTCAAGCACACTACAAACCTGTACAAAAATGATTTGTGGGAAGTTGTATATGAAGTGATGTCTAAAGAAGTTTGTCTTTGTCACTGAAACCTCAGAGTTTGTTTACCCAGTAAACCACCCTGATCATGGCTTCACCTTATTGTACCCTAACAAACTGAGTTTCACAATAAATCACCACGTTCCACGCTAACATTTTTAACAGTAACTCTCTCTCTCTGTTCTGCATTGTCATCAACAGAAGAAAGCCAAAGGCCAGGTCCTGTTTGATAAAGTGTGTGACCACCTCAACCTTATGGAGAAGGACTACTTTGGCCTGACGTACCGTGACGCAGAACATCAGAAGGTACCGACTGCTTTCGAGCTTGCCCTCATCGCCTAGATGTTTTTCTTTGAGTATCACCCTTTATCGCTATATCTTACTTCCTGTTTTCGTGGTTTCTTTCCAGAACTGGATGGACTCTGCGAAAGAACTGAAGAAACAAATTAGAAGTACTTCACCTCTCTTGTATTTTGTTTGTTTTAGACATCATGACTTTCTGTTTCTCTTCTTAGTTCAAATTCTGTAAAGCTCATGCCAATGGGAATGGTTTGTGTGTCTGTATGTATTAGCTGGACCCTGGAATTTTGGGTTTAATGTGAAGTTTTATCCTCCTGACCCATCTCAGCTGTGTGAAGATATCACCCGGTAAGATTCAGCAGACTTCTGTTCACTCCTACAGCTGTATTTAATATTCATATGATAACTGTTTCACACCCAAGTCATTTCTCTTGTAGTTAGAAGTGTTGATGGCCGGTCGCATACCATGATTGCTTTTGTTTTCACAACAGCTTGTTTCTTTTCAGTAGAAGCATACCTTATAACGAAGCATGAGATGGGAAGTCTGATATTCCACAGAAAAATACCCACACATGCTCACTTAATCACATTCTCTCCACAGGCCAGTTCAGCATGCGTCAGTTTTTAGTAAATCTAATAAGACAAAATGATATTAAGTAAGGAATAAAATATGTCAAGGAATGCTGGGAATTATTGTTGGGGGGGAATCAGTGACAGGGTCACACCACCCTAAAGTTTATTAGTTTCCAATAGCTGCACTTCAGAGTGCTTTATGCATCTTATAACACAGCATTTTGCCAAGATTACAAATGTTGTATTAAGTAAATAACACTGCATAATTTCCCCCCCTGTTTAGTTACATTTAATGTTGTGCAATGTCTGTGAAACAAGTTACTTCCTGTTATCACTTGCAACAGTAGTTCTGGGTGCATGGTGGCTTAGTGGTTATCACGTTCGCCTGACGCCTCCAGGGTCGGGGGTTCGATTCCCACCGTGGCCCTGTGTGTGCAGAGATTGCATGTTCTCCCCGTGCTGTGGGGGTTTCCTCCGGGTACTCCGGTTCTTTCCCCAGTCCAAAGACATGCATGGTAGGTTGATTATTAGTAGTCCATGTCCGTTGTATGTGTGATTGTGTGCCCTGCGATGGATTGGCACCCTGTCCAGGGTGTACCCTGCCTCGTGCCAAATACTCCCTGGGATAGGCTCCAGGTTCCCCGTGACCCTGAAGAGGATAAGCGGTATAGAAGATGAATGAATGGAGAAAGTAGTTCTCTCTCGCTCTCAGTTCCTAAGACGGGGCAGCTTGTAATGTTACCAAGAAACTGCAAGTTCATCTGTCCTGAAGACTTTTAGTGCTTCAGAAAATTTTAGTTAGTTACAGCTACTTATTGTTATAAAGTCCTGCCACTGGAGATTGTTATAAATCTTTATAATGCTTTCATCAATCGTACTCACGCGTTCAAGAGCGCTGTGGTATAATATCAAGATAAATGACATCCGGAAAACATTGTTCATGTCATCCCCTCCCATCCCCATTGCTTTTATTTTTATTTTTGTGTGACATGACCTCGCTATTCTGCTGGCACTTTGTTAGCGAACCTAATATTGTGGTGATGTGTATAATGAAAAATGTCAAGTAATGTGATACGACATATCTTTTTGCATAGCGGCAACCCAGAAATGAATCGCAGTATGTCGAGGCATCATGAAAGTTCTTTCTCCTGGTCAGGTATTACCTGTGCCTTCAGCTGAGAGACGATGTCGTGTCGGGCCGTTTGCCGTGCTCCTTTGCCACTCACACTCTCCTGGGTTCATACATCGCCCAGTCTGAGCTGGGAGACTACGACCCTGAAGAGCTGGGCAGCGATTACATCAGCGACCTCCGCTTCGCTCCCAACCAGACCAAAGAGCTGGAGGAAAAGGTCATAGACCTGCATCGCAACTACAAGTGAGCAGAACTTTCCATTGTGCAAATCATCTCGACTTGACCTACAGCTACGATGTAGACAAAACCTGTAAATGTGTTCAAATAGAGACTGACAATAGATGACTAGTATATACAAGAAACAACTTTGTATTGTGTGTGTGAATTCCAGTATGCTTGAATATTAAATTTATTCAGTGTAGATGCCTACAATTATATAAGCAGAATATATCCACAAAGGAAAAAGCAGTAACACTGAGTGCACTAGATCCATTCCAGTCCTTTTTGATTGTTTAAACTGCAGATCTTTTCACAGCAGCGTGTAAGCTTTGTGTCTGTGTAACTCAAAAAAAATAAGCCCTTCTTTTATTTATTCATGAATACATGGATGCAGATGAATATCTGTTTACACAGTCACACTAAAGCTTTTATTGTATTCTCATCTCCATCCACACATCACCGCTTTATCCTGAGTCTATAAAATCTCACACACAAGTGAGTACTGTGTTCAGTAGATTCACTGTTAACTGTTGCATCGGTTTAATGAGCTGTACTACTGATTTATCTCCTCAACCTCTTAACCTCCTAGACAAAGGCAGCTCACTTTCCATAATTTTAGAAACATCTACTGATTTTCAGCTCTGGATTTCCCCCCAAATAAGGTCTGCTAAGGATCATATTCTGCAATGTAGTCTCACACTTTCTCTTTCTTTTTGACCTTCATTACAGTGGAATGACTCCAGCTGAGGCGGAGATGCTGTTTCTGGAGAACGCCAAGAAGCTCTCCATGTATGGAGTAGATCTGCATCATGCTAAGGTAAAAACAAGAGAAAACGATTGAGACAGCAAAAAATGGGGGGGGGAGACAGAAACCCGATATGGCTGGTGTGAGTGTAATTATGTTATTGAATGTATTCGGTGTATTGGGTAGTGTTTCAGAGACTAAACATTATTTTAACTCGTAGCTAACTACTTAAGTTAGCGAGCAGTTTTAAACAATGCATCAACATAACACACACTGATGTATGACTGTGATCAACACGTCTCAAAGTAGCATTAAAACTGACCTGGTTACCTGTCAACTGGAAAAACAGGCCCGATAGTGATCAGAAAGATTTTTGTGGAAAGTATGTACACACACAGACCCGACTATCTGTTTTTGAAAACAGTATCTGTAGTGATTGTCCATGAAATGGATAAATATTTTCGTTATATTCAAAGGGGAAATTATTCCAGGTATTCCAAGTCCATACAGACTCAACAAAAAACTGTCCAAATATAACTAAAACATACAACTCTATAATTATGAAGTGCATTATTATTTTTATTAAGAAGAATTTTTGCCCAACTTTTCCTTGACTGTAAACCTTTCTAGGCCTTATTGCTTTCTTTTCAATGAATTGCAGTATTTTTAGGTGTTTTTCCAGAATTCTGTTGTTTAAAATGAAACTGAAATATTAAGCACACATCAATATATACAGTCTGTGGCTGCTGCTGGTATTGTAGCACCATCTAATGGCAGTCCAATTAACTATCATTGTTGTCTTTTTGTTTTTTGTTTGTTTGTTGTTGTTGTTTTTTTTTTTGGGGGGGGGGCGTGTTGGGGGTTATTGTTTTTTATTGTTTAAAAAAATTACATTGTTTAAATTATTTGCCTATTTTATTTTTTCAAGTTTGCACCTAAACAGAGATGGTGTGTGTTTTTACTGAATGGTGGATAGTGGGGATTTCTCAGCAGGGGTAAATATGATTGTGTAACCTTAATCTAAGCATTGCAGTTTGCTGTCGAAAACAGATTTAGTGACGGGTTGCCCAACTGAAATATGAATATGCAGGTTGATGAAGAAATATGACGAAAAAGTGTTGACTAAGCGTAATGCAGATGAACGTGCTCGCTCTGTGGACGCTGTGTATCTCGAGGCTGCTGTGCTGACATTGCTCTTGTTCACTGCTGGTCTGCTGCTGCTGCTTCCGTGTTGCACGTTGATCTCCGCTTTCATTCTGTACGAAATCGTACTAATTCAGACGCCACTAGAGCACTGGCCTTGTGGGGAAAGGGAGACGTAAAGACCTGCAGGAATAAAGCTTTCAGTTTGAACCACGGTGTGGCCCACATAGGAGTAAATATATTTATTTATTTGGTGTGGTATATTTAGTCAGGTTATTAGATTGTAAATCCGATTAAGTATGAATATTAATAAATGCACAAGCCAAAGATATTGGAGACATTCATTCTTACATTTTCTTTTTTTAATAATCTTTTTTTTTTTTTTGCAAATATATTATATGATTATATTATATAATTTTCAGTAAATGGTACACCCATTGCATAAGGATGTTTTGTCTGGTGGGCAAAGAGAATATTGGAAATCAAGGACAGCTAAAATTGAGTGGAAATGAAAACAAACGTAATAACTGGAAGAATGCAGTGCCTCTAGTTCTACAGCTCTCTGGCTCTATAGTGTTTCCTCCTGAATGTAAATGCTGCTGTTGGCTCAGCTCGCTCTGCTTTTCTTTCTCTCTCTCTCTCTCTCTCTCTCTCTCTCTCTCTCTCTCTCTCTCTCTCTCCGCTCATCAATGACGTAGTTGGTAGGGAGGCTGTTTGAGTGCTTAGCTCTGGCTAAGAAAGAGGTAAGATGTGGTGATGTGCTGTGTCTTGTGTCTGTGTGTGTGTGTGTGTGTTTTCTCACATGTCTACATGTATGATGTATAGTTACTGCATTCTTATTCTGACATTATGATGATTGACATTATGAATGTCTTCTGCGTGCGTGTCTGTTGGTTCAGTGCGTGTGTGCGCACCATTTTATGTCTTGTGTTCTCTGCATGAGCATGACATTGAATAGAAAGAGAACGTATTAACCACATGCTGCATTGCAGTGCTGTGTGAGATTTTTCTCTCAGCTTTCTGTTCTTTGCACTGTAGCATCCAGTCGTTATCGGCTGCAAATGCCTGAACATCTCCTCATAAATCTTACACAACAGTGCTGAAAGTGGAGTAGTTCACGGTTGTTAACGGAACCTTTATTAAGGGCTTTAAATCAAATCTATTTTGGCAGCATCTCTGTCTCGTAATCATTTGTGCTGTTATGCGGTATTTATAAAGATTAACGAACGTGTGTCCGCATTTATCTCATTCCCTTTTTTCATTCGTGTGTTTTTGTTTTTAAAGCCTGCTAAATACTTTGGTTCATCCTTCAGCAGATCACGATCTTCATCGCTGGTGAAATTGTTTGTGCTGCAGTAACTCTTCAGTCGCTTTCTGTGCTTCTCTACCGCTCGCTCCCATTCCCTCCTGTGTGGGATGATGTAGGCCTTTTAGTGATTTATGTTCGTTCTTCCCTGCGTCCGCTGCTAGCTTCTGTGTTTCAATCCGTCATAGTTGTTCTCGTCATTTCCTTTTCCTTCTGCACTCTCCTCACCTTCCCTGTGTTTTTCTCTATTCAGGATTCGGAGGGAGTGGAGATTATGTTAGGTGTGTGTGGCAGCGGCCTTCTCATATACAGAGACCGACTGCGCATAAATAGATTCGCCTGGCCCAAAATCCTCAAGATATCCTACAAGCGGAACAACTTCTATATCAAGATACGCCCCGGAGAGGTGAAACACTTAGCACATGATATTGTTATGAAATGATCATGAGATTTCTGACTCGATGTTGCATTTTTGCCAGGGAGTGGAACTAATTACCCGTGTTTTGATCGATTCAGACTGAAATTAGATTTAGAAAATATGTATCTAACTGGAGTTATATCTGGTATATAGGAATTTCTTGTAATCAAGAGGTGCCTCTTTTTGTTTTTTCTAGTTGGAGCAGTTTGAAAGCACCATTGGTTTCAAGCTACCAAATCACAAAGCTGCAAAGAGATTGTGGAAAGTGTGCGTGGAACATCACACGTTTTTCAGGTAAAAAGCAGAGAACAGATCGAACACCTCTGTGTCAGAGTAAGAAAACTCTGGGGAAAGGACTTGAAGGAAATCCAGTGCTGTTACTAATGAGTATTGAAGGCTATTTATACAAATTAGTTATGGAAAGGAGTTACTCGATGGACAAAACCTCTATAGCTCTCCACACTTGTCTGAATGTATGACCCTGTAATGCTTGACTCGTCGTTGATTACTGATCATCGCTGCCTCTTCCGCAGATTGGTGGCTCCTGAAACTCCTGCTAAAAAGTTCCTGTCACTGGGCTCTAAGTTCCGCTACAGTGGGAGAACGCAGGCGCAGACACGCCGAGCCAGCTCCCAGATCTCTCGGCCTGCACCGCAGTTTCAACGCTCCTCCAGCAAACGGATCACCACCACTCGCAGTTTAGATAACGGTAATGTGATAGCTGTATATTACTCCGGCAGGTGAACATTGATGCCTAGTAATGCATCTCAGTAACAGTAACCAATGGGAATATCAGTTTGGAATGAGTGTTGGTGTGTCTCTGCTTTGAAGCTTTACAAAAGTGAATCTTCTGCTCCGAAACAAATATTACATTTATAGACTTTCTAAAATCTCTTTAATGTAGTAAAGTAGTAGAAATTGAGCTGCTCTGTAATTGTTACTGTAATAATTATAATCTCGTAAGCTGCAGCATGCCATGTTTTAATAACTGTTCTGCATGTGTGCGCTACAGATTAAATCATCTTGTCACAACATTGTCAAAGTGATCTTTGATACTGTTATGCTGTTTAGAATTTGTTCCTGATCTCACCAGCCGTCTTATATTATCCAAGGTATATTGCTTAGAGGAAAATACCAAAGCTTAATCCCGTGACAGTCCTCAAAGCTGTACACTTTGTACACTCACCAGTATAAAGTCTTTGGTGATCTTTGTCTTGTTTTTGCCAATTTTAGCAGTTTTCGCATACACTTTTTTTTTTCCTCCAGCACCAGCCATGGCCAACAATGACGACTTGATGAAGGACTCTAAACCAGCCTTTGCCATTGGGACCCTCATCACTACGGTAACGCCAGAGAAAAAGGCGGAGGAAGAAAACGCAGTCGAAGACGAAAGCACTCCTGCTACAGAGACATCCGAGCCTGCCCCACCCACTGCTGTTAACAAGGTAACCACACTTTCAGACGATTTCCTCCTCCCCTCATCTGACTGGGTAGGTGTGGTAATAGCCATTTTCAAACACCGTCACTGATTTGGAGGGTCGACCACAGAAAAACACTATGACGAGTGGGCATGTAAAGGAATTCCCATAAACTGATACCTATAGAAAACTACAAAAGAAAAGAAAAAACAACTTTAGCCTTAAGAAACTTGGCCGTGTTACATCGGTTTTGTAGGAAGTTGCAATAAATCACTTGCTGGAAGACAAATAAATCACTGCTTCAATAGTAATGCAATAGAGGCCTGACCTTTGGTGATTTCCCCAGTAGTGTTTGGTAGATGAGCATGTTTGTGTCCCCAACTTATTTATTTATTTATTTATTTATTTATTGTAAAATATACTTGTAGTAGAACATTACTGTTGTTTATGATCAGAAATATCGAAAGAAAGTTTTGAAATAAAATCTTTTATTTAAAAAAATGAAGGATTGAGGTTTTTAAGTAGCCAAATTCTATGAAAGAACATGTTATGGTTGATATTTTTCTAAAGAGTTGCTGGTGTATTACAAATTTGGGCATGTCTGATATCTGTGGTATTTGTACTGTACAATATTTGATCTTTCGACTAATTAGCTGTTTCTCTTTATACCCTTTCTTTCATCCTACACTCATGTTCATGCACGTTTGATTCACTTGTTCATACACTACCATTTGCACCGTTCCATGGACCCTTTGGCGTCATCCACTCTTCACGCCTCAATTGATCTCGCTCTCGTCAGTGTTCTCCTCTTGCCTCCGAACCCACCCTCCTTGCCTCCCCGCTCTCCTCCACTAAAGTGCGGAGGAGGAAACGCAGAAGGAGCAGTTCTGAGCACACAGCTTCAGCAAGCCCAGAAAAGGGCAAGCGGATTGCAGACCAGAACCGGCCCAAAAAGGGAACGCTTTTCTCCTTCTCCCTGCACCTCCCAGACCTGTCTTCTCTCCTGGACGAAGACGGCTACCTGAGCTTCCCTGACCTGTCCGAGATTAACTTCATGCCTAAGAGCTTCCAACACTTCCTGCCCATCAAGTCACCATCTCTTGTGCCCTGCTTCCTCTTCATCTTCTTCTTTCTGCTGTCTACCTCTTTCTCTGTACCCTACGCACTTACGCTCTCCTTCCCGCTGGCACTGTGCCTCTGCTATCTGGAGCCCAAGACTGCGTCACTCAACACCTCGTTTAGCAACAGCTTTCAGGACAGTTCAGATGACGAGGTGTGTGTGTATGTGTTTGGCCATTCAGGCTGGCATCATGTGGCATCATCTCTCTTCATATTGATCTTTGTATCACCTGTCATTTTCATATTTCCTATAACTTTACATGTACCTGCATGTCAAGTCAAGGCCACTGTGAAATATCAAGCTACATCTTCATTATCCAGGCCTGAAAATAGGCACATGTCCTTCAGATTTTTATTTATTTTTTAGATCTCTCTATATAAATTCAGCACAATCTATGGGCAGTCCATGACATCAAACGCCTCCAAGAAAACCAAGACAGTGTAAAGACCTAATTCTTGGAGCCTGAAGAAAAATAACCTGTACCTTGATTTATTTTGTTAAATTCTGGTTTCCCTGTGATCAGGCCATATAGCATTGTATGCTTATATACCCGGCACTAGGTACACCAATGGTTAACATCAGAACAAAGCAGCGAGTCAGTTGAAATCCAGAATCTCTGAAAATGTTGGCCCTTTCTGAAGTGGCCAGAAAACATCTCCAGAACATTTTTACTTACTCTAAACGTGTGAAATTACATGCACTTCTGAAACCTACCGGCTTTCCTGAACTGAAATACGTTTCTCTTTTACATGCATCTCAACCGCAAATAAAGTTCTTGCCATTTAAAATTTGGCTTCCTCCAACAAAATTGCACTTAAATATTCCATTCCAACTCCACTGCAGTGCTGAATTTATTTCAATGTAAAAGAATGTTATAGGCAGCGACAGGTTTTTCCATACCACCATACATACAGACATGAAAAATTACTGGTATAAACCATCTTGCAATCAAAAGTATCCATACCAACCAGCAAAATCTGGTGAATGTCCCTTTCCAAGAATATGCAATGCATGAATAGCTTATTTGTTTTATTTAGATAGGTCTTAGTACACCCTTTATTTTTTCTTTCTTTCTTTCTTTCTTTTTTTTTGTATTTTTTTTATTTATTTATTTAAATTTTTAATATGCAAGCTTATTTTGAATATTTTGTGAGTCTTTTCTCCATATACTACTCGGTATTCAGATTCGGTACTTCATACCATCCTGCTTCATACCATCATTCCATCTGTATCCTGTAGCATGATTCATGCTGAGAAATAGTCTAATCTAATCTTTTCCCCCACTGCTGCTTTCCAATGGAAACTGTCCTGTCTGTTGTCGTATTTGAGACAGACAGACAGCGATGCAAGCGACGAGACATCGACCGAGGTGTGTGTGTTGGGGGGGTGTCCTGTTGGGGATCTTTTGGTTGTGTTTATGACCCTCATATTAACTAGCAGCAAAATCAAAATGTTTCAGATTTTTGTCTATTGTTGTCTATAGGCTTGAGACTACAAGCTAATTAAAGAATAATGTTGTATATGTATTTCAGTTCAATTAAAAATCAGTTAAATCAATGAATGCTTATAGAGCCTTTTGGGGTTTGGGGAGGATGTCAGATAATCATTGTTCCTTTGCTTTTTTTCTTCTTGATGTTGACCTTGGCTTTTAGTCTGAGCCAGAGGATGAATCCGAACTGATGACCCAGGTACTCCATTGCAGTGTTCTCGGCAATCTTGTTCTCTTTAATTCCACTGTGATGTAACATGATCTCAAACTGATTTTGCCATGCTGTTACTTCAGGAACTCCCTCACAATATCATCTTGTTTTCAAAGTCATTTTTTTTGTTTCATCGAACCATCAATGATTATGGTCTTTGGTGAGTAAAGTTTGCGGGTAATGTCATGCAAACTTGCTTGACCAGCGTGTTGTTTTTGCATGAGTCTCACCAGTCTGTGCTAAAAGAGACAGTTCCTCTCTTACTGTAGTTGAAAATGCACCACTATATTAAAATTAAAAAAATATATATATATACCACAACACTGTTAAATTCACAAATTTGATTGGTTGATGGATGTCAATTAACTTTCTATAACAGCAGCTTTGACAGTCGTTTTATTTTTTATTAGTCTTTTCCTATAACACTCTCTTCCAAATGTATTTTATTCCTTTTAGTCTTCTTTTTCTCCTCGTAGAATAGTATCATAAGGCAGATAAAGGGAGACAACGTGTTTATCAAACACAGTAATCTCATGTTGGAGGTTGGTAAAGCAGTATGTGTGGAGTGTTTGTGTGGGTGGTTCAGTCTAGGAATGCATGGAAAGGAAGCTCATGAGAAAAGTTCAAGTGTGTTAGACTGCTAAACTAATTCTTGATCTGAATCCCTCATACTCAGCCAGCTTCCAGCTAACCTGCTCTCTAACAATGGTGTGGAAACTAATGTTTTCTACAAGAGAACCCGGTGTACATATTCGGTATCTCTAATTCTCTAGACGAATTTGCTTGCATGGTGCATAACATTTTGATCCATTTTGTTGACATGTTTTAACAAATGTCACTCACTGTGTGGCAGACATTGAGTAACTTAAACACCACGTTAGGATTGTGAGTGAAATGACAATCAATCTAAACGCTGAATGCTTTATGCTCATGCCGTCCCTGTCGTGATTGGTGTGTCAGGAATCTGAGACCTCAGAAGAGTTGCTCAAGAGTCAGAGGAACCTCAACGAGCTGAAGAGGTCGTTTTTGGAGATGTGCCCTGAGTCGTCAGGAAGCAGTGAATGGGACAAGAGGCTGACCTCTTCCCCTGCTCTCTGTCCAGGGTTGAATGACACGACCATGATCAAACTTCTTTTACCCTTGCAGGATGTAAGAGTATTGAAGTGGCTTGTATTGGCTTGTTTATGCGCTCTAGAGCTTTAAGTTGTAGAGCTTTGGTTTGCTGTGGAATATCAGGCATGCGATGTTTACATTAATGCAAGTGAATGTACAGAATTTGTTGACTCAGAAATAATTGATAGCTGTGGCTAAGTGTTTGTTTATTAATCCCCAGTGGTTGTTGATCTTTGAGCAGGTCTGTTTAATATTATTGTGATTTTTTTCAACTTTTTAGACAGTTTCATTTGTTTCAGGCCATTGTTGTGGGTTTCTTATTCCTTTTGTTTTCTATTTGCTCAAGTCATTTTTTCCCTTGTGGTCTGCATGACCCGCCTCACATCCCAAACATGCACACCCTCACCCACAGTCTTTATATACTTTGGGTTTTCACTATTGTAAACACAGCAACCCTCATTATATTTTTCTCTGTTTCTCTTTGTAGACTGCAGAAGATGCCAAATCTGAACCTCCTCAGAACATTTTGGAAGAAAAACCAGAGACCGCGGAGGCTGACTCTGCTGAGGTAGCACTAAAATCAACGGTTCTATTATTGTACTGTCCTAGCATGATCTGTAACAGTGCTTGTTTCAGTCGCCTTAAGTTTTTCGGAGGGTTGTGTTTTGATCTTTCATTTAATGACCATGTCTGGAAAGGGAGTGTTGTCCAGATATAGCGGTTGTGGGAAGCTAGTAAAATATTGCCAGTTCTTGCTTTCCCGCTATCCATTGGGTTCCACTGCTGAAACCACAGAATGTCTTTAACATGATGTCATAGATGCGTATGAAGTTGGGAGGGGGAGGGGTTCAAATACATTGTGGTCTGCCTAAACACATTTTTGAATTCAGGATAAACGTTCGCATAGAATGCTGTGCTGTATTTAAGACTTATTTATATACAAGTATTAATTTTAAACATATAAACTCTTATAAAGAATAGTGTTCCTTTACCATGCATATGCCGCTAATGTTATTATATCTATTTGTTATTGTAGAAGTATTTGGTTGTTGCCATCCATGAACTGGTTAGTGGTTCAAAATCATTCTTATAATGCTTCTGAACAAATCCCTTGGTGAAGATATTCCTCCCATTGCCTGTTTTGTGTATATACAATGGGTTGGAGCTTGTGGGAAAATTACCCCTCCAGGTTTTTGTACAGGAGATATGAGTCAGCAGTGGTGTAAGGGAGATGTGGAGAAATGCTCTCCTTGAAAACATGACACACAAAATCCATTATGATGAAAAGAAATAGACTCCGACAACAAAAGGCCAGATGTAACTGACACCCTGACAGTCCCAGACCGTTACAACATATGTGATAAAATTCGAATGGAAAGAGCTTCATGCACTTCTCTGAGAGCAGATCAAGCAGTGTGGTATGTGATAACGTCAGCAATGTGCTACACAATGAGCTCAAGATGGCACCAGCTACAGCTGTAACTTGCCAAGAGATAGCAGACCAAAGCGAAACTGTAATCGTATCAAGGCACACCTCGAGTGATGACAGTAAAGACGAGGCGCTCGAAATGACTGGCCATGCCAAGTATAAAATGGGGATTCCTTCCATATTTAATACTGAGAAGAACATTTGAGGATTTGTAAGCAGAAGCCCATGTGATGGAACATGAATGGAAGATGCACCATGTGAACTACTATTCAGTTGCCCTCCAAGTGGACATGGAAGTCATTCACTCACTAACTCACCTGAAACCATTTTTTTGTTTAAAAAAACAAACAACCTGAAAAACCAAAGCTATTAGCTATTCCTTGCTTAGTTTGATTTGATTCCATCCTTAAATGGAGTTTATTGTGCTCTAAAAACTGGATTGATGTAGATTGATGTTGCCATCTTCTCACACACAGGTCATTATCCTTATCCTTCATCTGATTTTTTTTTTTCATGTTAATTACATTGAATAATTCATAATAACTCTTCATTCTTGGTGTATTATATTCACTCACACAGCTTATTTATTAGAGAGACCCCATAAAAGTGAAAAATAATATTTAATTATGAGTAATTGTAACACTGCGTTTCATGTGAGGTGGAATTTTTTATTTATTTATTTTTTTTTTTTGGGAGTGTGGCTCTCTTCAAAGTAAGCAATCGATGGCCATTGGCACTTCCTGTTTTCATTTTGGGAGATTATATTTTGTCCTGACATGACGGGCGTTTATTCGGAAAAGATGTTTCTGGTTGTGAGATATGCGAGCATGGCCTCAGCTTGTCCATATCTCAGTAGTATGACAGTTCAGGGAGTTCTGTCGTGCCTACATTCCCACATTTATCTTCGTATATATATTGTTGTCGTCCTCTTAAAGTGACCCACTCGAGTCCCTGCTTAAAGACCAAATTATGTGACATTTTATATTGAAGATACAAGGGCGAGAGACAATAACTCCTAGTTAACTGAGAGTGCACTGAATATGACTTACTGTCTGGGTAAAACATCTTGCAGTACCCCTCCCTCACATGTCCTTACTTTTCTGTTCATCCATATATTTTCCATTCTGCACCTAATCTAAAAATATCCCAGAATATTCTTGCTAACCTGCAACAGTCTTTTCCAAGCAAGGCAATAAAACAGTGAAATATAATAACATTATCTGATTCAGGTGCTTTCTGTCTTTTGTCTCAAATACGCTATGTACTAAGTTTCTGTATTTTATTTTTCAGTACCTATGCATTAATATGCAAACCCATGCCAAGCACAGCTTTATCTGTAATACAATTCCATAGATGATGGTCTAAAGTGCCATTTGTCTCTTGCAGAGATCAGATGACCAACAAGACACTGCGGTAGTAGAGGAAGATGAAGCTGAAGCTATGGTGAATATTCTGACACGTAAAGCTTCAGATAATGTGGTAATTGAGGAAGCTGGTACTACTGAGGTTGGTCCTCCAGCTCCTTTGTGTTTGTCTGAGGAGCAGACCTCATTATCTGGAGGCATTCATTCAAAATCAGTCAGTGAGAGCACCGAAGACTTCTCAAATACTGAAAAGGAAATGTCTGTACTTGATACGATTGAGGATATGATTGAGGAATCTGAAGACCAGGGTGACGGTAAAGACACTGCAATAGTGTCCTCTACTGGTGAAACTCAGGTGCTCATGGTAGAAGCTTCGCTTAAGCAAGGTACTCTTGCATTGGACACTGTGCCAGTGCTTTCTTCTGGGATATATACAGAGAAGGAAGAACTTCCTGCTCAGACTAATATTGAGGAGAAATTATTTCCTGTTCACATGTCTTCTGAGGTGGTACAATTTCCTGCTCTGATCTATATTGCGGTAGAAGAATTTCCTGCTCAGACCCCTACTGAGGATCAAGAATTTTCCATTAAGACCCATAATGAGGAAGAAGAGACCCTTGCTCAGACCCCTGGTAAGAAGAAAGGCCCTCCTTCTCAGACCCATACTGACACAGAAGAATTTCTGGTTGTGACCCTAGCTGGTAAAGAAGAACTGCTTGCTCAAACTCATATTGAGAAAGAAGAGTTTTCTTCTCAGGTCCAAGTACAGAAGGATGGTTTTCCTGTTCAAACCCATCTAAAGGAGGCAAAACTGCCTGCTCAGATTTGTACTGGGGATGAAGAACTTCCTGCTCAGCCCCAATACGAGAAGATTGCATTTCCTATTCAGGCCCTTATCAAGGAAGAAGAGCCTCTTTCTCAGACCCCAGATAAGGAAGGACTTCCTGCTCAGACCCCTACTGAGACAGAAGAATTTCTGGTTTTGACCTCAGCTATAACGGAAGAACTTCCAGCTCAACTTTCTGCTCAAAGCCACACTGAGAAGGATGCATTTCCTTCTCAAATCTATCTAGATGAAGCAAAGCGTCCTGCTCAGACTCGTATTGAGGAGGAAGAATTTTCAGTTGAGAAGGAAGAGGTTCCTGTTGAGGAATTAATCCACACTAATGAGGATGAAAACAACGATGTAGAAAAAATAGAGTTGCAAGTGAAGGAAGCAGAAGGTGATTTGGTGGTAGATTCAGCTGTTGTTCAGCTCTCAGAAGAAGATAAGATTCCTAAGGAAGTGCATGGAGAAATGAATGAGCATGCTAAAGAAAGAGAGTTTGCATGTGAAGAAAGTCAGAACGCCAATCTGGAGTCTGTGTCCCCTGCAGTTGAAGAGGAATACATTTGTCCTGATGAAAAGGACGAGTCCGCAGGTTGTGAGAGCCGTACCCCTACCAAGAAATCTATGTCGTTCTGTGAAGATATTGAAAGCTTTTCTCATGAACCAAGGGAGAGTTTGAGGTTCACCATTTATGCTTCTGCTAGCTCACCCATCAGTAAGCAGGGACAAGCCAAACCTGATGAAAGCCAAATGACTGCAGCTCTGCAGCTAGTGTCACCCTGTGAAGAGGGTCACATGGCTCAGGAAGTGGAGGAGAAACACGCAGCAGGATATGAAAACTCCATACCTTCGGAGACATTACGCTGTGAAAAAGCAAAGTTTTATTCCGAATACGGACAGAAAGATGAGAACAACGTGGAAGAGGTTCTACAGGAAGTAACAAAGATGAAGTGGGAAGTGAACACAGTTAGTGCCACTGCTTTTGTAGAAGTAACTTGGATGGTTTAACCTCACAGTCTTCCCACATCTATCACAAACTCTGACTAATTCAGAAGGGACTTCTATCCACCTCTCCTTTTCTCTTATTTCTGAAGTGATATGTTTGATCAGTGTGTAAATCACTGCATGATCACTGGGGTGATGCCACGTACATGTGCATGAACTGAAAAAAGGATCTGCATCATTGTCACTGTGTTCAATAGAAATGCCAGTCACAGTACTATCCCAGTGCATGTATATTTCATGGTTTCATTTTTTGTCTGTGATTTTTGCTTTTTATATAATAATAAATATTAAATAATAATAATAATAATAACCACTCAATATGTGGAGAAAGCACTACCTGTACTCCCTGTGATGAAATACTTCAACCAAAAATGCTAATTATCTTTGACATTTGCAGCTACATTAGCCTTTTTGGGAGAAGTAGCCCTTTATTCAAATTGAGAAATCTATTTAAGTATCAGTCTAAGAAAGTGTAACCCAGGGGGTTTATTAAGGATGTGTTGCATTAGGTGCCAACATTGCTAACAATAAAATTGTAGTAGGCAGAGAGAAAACCCTATATATATATAAAATATATATATAGGGTTATATATATATAAAATATATATTAATATATATATATATAAATATATATAAAATATATATATATAAAATATATATAAAATATATATTTTATATAAAATATATATAAAATATATATTTTTTATATTATATATATATTGGGTTATATATATATATATATATATATATATATATATATATATATATATATATATATATATATATATATATATAACCCAATATATATATAATATAAAAAATATATATTTTATATGTGCACCAAGCAACAGTAAGAAAGCAGTGAGGCTGCTAATTAATTTTTTTTTAGGTTAAGTTTTTTACCGACCAAACCGACCAAACAGATAACAATCCCACCTTCTTGTTTTCTATTGGCTTAAAAATCCAAGGCTCATGAATTCACAGGTCATAATTCGCCTAGATAAAGTCATCATGGTCATCACATGTCCGCTATCAGAAACAGAAGCATTTTTCATGTCCTGCATCCTTCCCCCTTCAGTGCGTTGGCTTTTCCTCTATATAAATTTTATTTATGTTTGGTCTAACTGCTGCTTTATCTGAGAAAGCAGAAAAGCATAGTGTTTCTGTAGATCAGTTTTCCAACTAAAGTGTAGATGTCGGTACGACTGTTTCATGTTTAGTATTTTCCACTAGTCGTGTATTCCTCACTCTCTGATCTCTCCAACCTGTGCAGTTGTCGGTGGAGTCGGGGGAGACTGTGCAACCGATGACCAACGAGGTGCCTGTTGTTCATACCGAGACCAAAACCATTACGTACGAGTCTGCTGAGGTACGCATCTTCATGTTTACTTTACAGTGCTAACACTTACTAACTGTAGTTGCCCATCACTTCCTAGATTTTAACATACGTTACCTTGCTCAATTACTTCCTAAACAATTTTAGATGATTTGACTTTTTCTGTTTTGGGTACTAATGTGAAGGTGGATGCTAACGGTGACGCAGATCCTGGAGTTCTGATGAGTGCTCAGACCATCACGTCTGAGAACAACAGCACCACGACCACCACTCAAATAACAAAGGTCAGCGAGGTGACCTTAACCACTCAGTCAGTGCAGAACAAACAGAAACATTTAATAAAACTCTTCAGAGAAGAACATTCTTTTGCTTGTGCCACCTTCTTTATTTTGTGGAGCTGTTTTTTTTTTTTAATTCCCCCCAGATATTTCAACCACTTGACTGATCTCACTAGTCTTTTTGTATTTGTATTATTTTACATATAGTCTTAGAAGGCCAACAGAATTTCTGGTCTTTTAAAAGTTGGAAACAAACTGAGTAACACAAGCATGTGTGCAACATTTGAGCTGCTCTATTTTTTTTTTTATTTTTTTTTTTTAATACCAGTACAAGAAAGCACTAGTGTTTTTGATGCCATTTCCCAGTATATCCAGCATATATCACTACTTCATTTTTGCCTCATTACTTCCTGGTTGTTAGAATACATGAATACATTTTACCTAGCATACATATTATTGCCATTGTTTTTCTTTTGAGCACATTATTTTACATTTAGATTTGAATACATTCCATTTCAGCAAAGGACATCGTCTCTCTTTTACATCCATTTATATTAATATGCAGTTTGCATCTTTCTGCTGTGTTAGACTGTGAAGGGAGGCATCTCGGAGACACGAATTGAGAAGAGGATCGTCATCTCTGGGGATGCCAGCATCGATCATGACCAGGTACTGAAACAGGCCAACTCTTCTGTTCTAACCCAAACTCACACAGACACACACAATTGAGGTTTGTAGGTATTACTTGAATGCTGGGTCAGGTATTTGGCTGTGCTTCTAGTCTAAATAAATCTCAACAATATTTGTAAAAAATCTAATTGTTAATCACGTAATTTATTAAATGAATTTCATGTAAGTTACATCATTGTTTAAGCGTCAAATCTTTAAATCACTGTACAATGAAAGTATGTAATTTTACAGCAAAATGTTCCCCATTTTGCAGACATTAATTCACTGACTGATTCTTTCTTATCTAATTGTGATGATTCTCCTGTGTCCCTTGTGTGCCCCCTGCTGGTCTTATGTGGCATTTCTCTCAACAAGGCTCTGGCTCAAGCCATAAAAGAGATCAAAGAGCAGCACCCAGACATGTCGGTCACCAAAGTAGTTGTTCATAAAGAGACGGAGATCTTGACTAGTGAAGGTGACCAGTGACGCAGGTAAGGGAGGGAGCATAGGCAAGCCTCTATTAGAACCGTAGTGCTTTCCACTAGTGCTCTCCTACTGGACTCTGCACGCTCTCTTCTGACCTGTGCTAGTTTAGCTGTGTATGTGTAATGGTTTTGTTTTGTGTGCGCTTTAGTGGCTGTATCAACCGAATTGACTTGCTTTTGTTGCTAGTATATACTGCTTTCACTCTGCTGCTGCCATTGTGGGACACTCCACTTTTACAAAGTTTTTAGTCTAATCAGGTAGGTTTTTTGCTCAGCACTTTGGTGCTCTCCCTTAAAGAATTGAGGTCTGCTTCTGCATCTTGTTGATGCTTGTTTTGTTGTTCTGTATCAGAATGGGGTTTGTGTCTATGTGCTGTTTGTGTTCCTTCCCTGGCTTTAGAGTGAAATCCATGCATCTCTGTCATTCTGTGATTGAGACTTCTGTTTATGACTGATCTGAGAACAGAAGATCTTCCTCAGCTTTGTCCTCCTCTCCATATCTGGCATGCGCTGTACAGACAGCTTTGATGCCTCTCGGTGCATGTTGAAGTCATTTGCTGCTGGTCTGGTCCTGGCATTTATGTAAAGAGTTCTAGTATTGGTCTTGAAGCACTTACAGCCTTTGTCCTGGAGTGTGTCATGACAGAACCAGCATAAATGCGATTCCCCCATTCATTTCTGTTACATTTTCAGTTCATGCTACAATCATTAGCACCATAGTGTGTAGCTACAATACACTGCCGGATTGCAATACTCATATTTACACACGCTGACTTCTCTGTCTCTCTCTTCTATGTTTAGGAGTAAACACCAGTCTGACAGAGGACACTGCCATTTTCTCCACTCCATTGCCCCATGGACATTTGGCTTCTGTGACCTTTTGATCTCAGATCCAGACAGCTCAGTGGATGTGCTGGGACATTGGAGAAGCGATGATTCATATGAGACACACATACACACCCGCTCCAATCAGCCCTGCACTCCAACATTACCAGAAGCTCAGTTTTTTATTGGAACAATCATTTTACTGTTAACATCAATAATCTGCAGAAGCTATGGACATGTGAAAGCTCCAGAAAGCAGGAGAATCTTCTCAAAAACTTTTTTTTTTTTTTTTTTGACCTTGAAGTGTTTAATTTATGCACCTTCATTTTTATTTATAGCAGACACTTGATCACCATGCCAACGACAAAGCTATAAATCCATACACCAGTGTTCCAGGGAGATATCGAATTCGACACAGGTTTGCTGACATGGAGATTAAATTTCGTCCAAGTGTCTTAAATGTTTTCACTGAACTCTGACTGGCAGATCAGATTAGCAAAACTTGGATTAATCTGTACATGGAGAAAACCAGCCCACAGGCCAGGAGTTAATGGTATTGAGTTAAACTGTTTAAGTCTTGTATGTACATTACATAAGGTTATAATCCACAATAGCATTAATTCTCTGTATTGCAGTGTTTGTTCATAATTGGCCACTATTAAAAGGGCTGCTCTTGGAAACTTTACTTGGAAACTCTAAATCTGATCTTTTTACTTTTTATCTCATTGTTGCTCTGGGGAAGATACGGAATTGTACGTCCTCAAATTTTACACTGGCAAGTTCTAAAGGGGTTGGGGGGTTGACCCTTGACCTCTTGAGGCTTTTGTAAAACTTTGATCCCAACAGTTTGTGTATTTCATTTTCCCCTGGTGACCTGATATAGAACCTGAATTACCCAGAATCCTGTTGACCTTTTTCTTCTTTCTAAACACACAACGTAGATTATACGGATATACTGCACACACACAAAAAAAAACACACATTTGGATGTGATTTTATTTTGGTTTTATTTTGTAATTAAATATTACTGAAGTCAACCGTTTCCATTCCATTTATTTAGCCACTTTAGGATTTTTTTTATAAAAATCACTCAAATTCAAATGGACCGTTTTATAAAGTGGTGGTTCCCAAAAATATTGGGTGAAAATGTTTGGCATAGAAATGTTTGCTTATGGCCCTACATAGCCTGCATTTGCATATTGTTGCCTTTTAAGGTTCTTGTAATTTATGTAAGGATCTAAATACAACAGGGCATGCTGTGAAAATATTCAGGGACAGGGTGTTCTATTCCTCTTACACCAAAAGCAATTTGCCAACAGAAATAATGAAATCATTAAGAAACGCATCCTGCTTTTATCTGTTTGTACGTTACATATAATGTTGTGGAATGTTTGTGAAACTAGCTGGTTACTGTCTTGAAGATTTTGGGGAAACTTAATGACCATTACGCTGACACAAGCGCTGACAATGGAGACTATATCAAGAGTTATATGTTTGTTAAATACCATGTTTTATTCCGTTTTGTTTTTTTTTTATTACTCTTCGCTTATGTGGAGCATCCACCTTACGAGTCCCCATGTTGGCCGTTACTATAGTAACGATAATGCGTTAGAAGAAGCACGTTAATATAAACTTGTGATTTGAATTTTAGTCGGTCACTGTTATCTCTGCTGCTATTATAGAAAATACCGTCTGACCAATCAGATTAGAGAATTCAACCGCACTGTGCTGAGTCAATATTATTTGCCTGTTCAATATTACCCCAGTTATTTCAGTGTGCTTTTCAGCTACCTCATGTTTCTTTAACTTGAAATAAGTTCTTCTTTAGGGATGGTATCATGGGTGACATTAGCAAATCCAGCAAGATGCTTAATTAATCTTTCAACTTCCTGACTAAAAGAGACTTATTTTAATAGGTCACATGCTGTTTTTACTCTTCACCACAAGATGGCGTCTGGTAAATTCCTACTTACAAAAAACAATTCACACTTTCAATGCCTTTGGGCTTGTATAGGATGAGAGCCATCATGTACTGTATATGAAGTTCCTTACCATGAGATGTCCACAATGATTTAACCGATTGTCACCCATGCGTGAGGTTTTTAGCTCCATATTTTGTGTTACAGACCTTTTAAGGCATAGCCGTGAACAAGAAATCTGACTCACTGGCAGCGGTGTGTCTATGCAGTGGATCTCACGCTAAACTGATGCCTTATTAACTTGGAGCAGAGAGAGAGAGAAAGGCAGGGTTGGGTTTGGGGTCTGATCTGTAAGTAAAGAGTTCTGTGTGGAAAAGTGACGTCATGCTCCGAGTGCAATGGAGGGGTTTAGTTAAGTAGAGTTGGTGGTGTTGCATTCTACCACAGATCTGCTTTCTGAATTACACACACACACACACACACACACACACACACACACACACTGTGGCCACAAGTCTGTTTTTTACATTTCTGATCCAAAATACTCACAGTATGTTCACAGTAATGGGGGCATATTCTGGGTTTGAGTGTGTACTGTAGGGGCATGTATGGGCATTCAGGAACATAAGCACATTCTTGGCTCAAAGAGATGATAATGAAAAAGATGATGAAGATGATTGTGATAAGCTTAAAATCTGATCATGCAGCATCTGCACCAAGAAAGGACAATGCATTATTGCATGAAAGAGCTGCCTGTGTTTTGATCGCTGTGTGTTTGTGTGGGCGGGTCAGCCGGTTTACATTAGCAGGCAGTAGTTCTTACTGGGCCAGACCACAAGCCTCACCCCTCCTCCTCCTCCATCAGTAGAGAAACACTGTGTAGCCCTACACTCAGCATAACAATTCACTATTATTAGTACTGAGTGGGGATATACTGGATTTTCAAAAAGTGTCAAGAAATTCAGAATGAAGTTTTACTTTCAGATGAAGCTGTGCATTAATGCTTGTGTTGTTCCCCTGTAATGAACTCGTTAATGATGGTTTGAAGCCTCATTTAGTCTCAAGCTGTACATAGAGAGCTCCAGGGTTGTCACCAGGTACAATCTGACGCTTGTAATAAAATGGTATGCTTATAATAATTTTTAAATATTACGCTACTTGGTTGATTAAATCAGAATTTGTGTATGAAGACGGAATTGCATTAGGAAGCAAGAAATTCCAGCAGTGCCTCCAACTTCGGAATAAATAAACTCCACCCATTTTTTTTTCCTCAACCAAAGGATGGTTGGAAAAGCGAACTGTATGTGAGAAGACATAACCAAAAATTAATCATGTTTGCTGCTAACAAGCTGCTTCTGTAGCGCATGACCCGCCTCCAGGAGTGAGACATGTTCTAGAGAGTATTTAGTAGGACAAATACAAGATATCTACAGGTGCTAGGGACGGGTACTATTTTTATTTTATGGTGAAACACTATTCTTTTATAGGTTATAACCTTATCGACATGATTACATCAATTGCCTATAAATCCAGCACAGCGTGCGTGCTCTTATCAACATGAAGAAAGCTGCCTCTGGCAATGTTATCTTATAAAGCATGTCTAGGCTACAATACAAATATTGTACAGTTTAAAGAATTCTGGTATTTAACAGGGCTTACTCTTCAAAATTTTACACATGCAGCGCTGATATCTAAATCTGTAACTTTCTTTACAGTTACCCGATGTTGGCTCACTAACCTGTCCAGTATACTCTACTTCATTTGGTCACATTTCTTAGTGACCACACCAGACAATAATGCATAATCTAGAAGATAATTTGTGAACTGATGCTAATTACAAAAGAAATGAGAGAAATCCTTCTATGAAATTGAAATAATGTAAAAATCCACCAATCAGCCAGAATATTAAAACCACTGGCAGGTGAAGTGAATAACGTTGATTATCTTGTTTCAATGCCACCTGTCAATGTGTGGGATATATTAGGAAGTGAACAATCAGTTCTCCAAATTGATATGTTGAAAGCAGGAAAAATGGGCAAGCGTAAGGATCTGAGCGACTTTGAAATGGGCCAAATTGTGATGGCTAGACGACTGGGTCAGAACATCTCCAAAGCGGCAGGTCATGTGGGGTGTTCCCGGTATGCAGTGGTTAGTACCAACCAAAAGTGCTCCAAGGAAGGACAACAGGGTCATGGGCACCAAGGATGATTGATGCGTGTGGGGAGCCCATCTGGTCTGATACTACAGAGGAGCTACAGTAGCACAGATTTCTGAAAGAGTTCATGCTGGCTATGATAAAAAAGGTGTGAGAACACTGCGTATGGGGCTGCATAGCTGCAGAGTGGTCCGAGTGCCCATGCTGACCCCTGTCCACTGCCGAAAGCACCTAAAATGGGCATGTGAGCGTCCGAACCACACCATGGAGCAATGGAAGAAAGTGTCCTGGTCTTATGAATCATATTATCTTTTACATCATGTAGACGGCCGGGTTTGTGTGCATCGCTTACTTGGGGAAGATATGGCACCAGGATGAGCTATGGGAAGAAGGCAGTGCGATGCTCTGGTCAATATTCTGCTGGGAAAGCTCGGATCCTGGAATTCATGTGGAGGTTACTTTGACCTGTACCACCTACTTAAACATTGTTGCAGATCAAGCACACCTCTTCATGGCAACGGTATTCCCTAATTGCGATGGCCCCTTTCTGCAAAAATTGTCCAGAAATGGTTTGAGGAACATGACACATAGTTCAAGGTGTTGGTTTGGCTTCCAAATTCCTTAGATTTCACTCGAGATCTATGGGATGTGCTGGACAAACAAGTCTGATCTGTGGAGGCCCCTCCTCATAACGAACAGGACATAAAGGATCTGCTTCTAACGTCTTGGTGTGAGATACCACCAAGAGGTCTTGAAGAGTTCTTGTGGAGTCCATGCCTCAGTCAAAGCTGTTAGTAGCAGGTGCTTTTAATGTTATGTCTGATTGTTGTATACAACATTTGCTTCATCATTCAAGGCTGGTATGATGACATGTTTACAGTAAACAAAAGTGAGCATGCACGGCTTATGTGTAAATGCTAAAATTGTGTTGGTTTTTATATCTGAAAATGAAAGCGGGGAGCAGAATCAGCCTTTTGGACCCAAGTATAGGAAAAGTGTAACACAAAAAAAAATGCTCTTTTAATATAGTCCTGTATTTTAACCATGCATTGATAGATAATATTTTCTTCTATTTTAAGTGTTTTTTGCGTGAACAGAACTTGTTTTCTCAGCATGTAGAACCGTGTTGAAATGATTGTCCGTGGTAGTCATGCACATGTTACAGATGTGGTGGATCAAGATTAGTTTGGCAATGCTAGAGTATTCCTTTAAACCTCTGTGCTCTTACACCACACCAGCATGCACACAGATGTGTTATCAGATCATCACTCCTGACCCTGAGAGCCTTAAGGGAATCCAAGTGAAACACCTAATAAGTTGGAACTCTCTCTCTCTCTCTCTCTCTCTCTCTCTCTCTCTCTCTCTCTCTCTCTCTCTCTCTCTCTCTCTGTGTGTCTTTTCCTCCCTCACTCTTGCACTCCACACAGCTGTTTCATGTCATTCATAACCATCTTATTATCTTGAATTATCTTTACCATCAAACACAAGCTCAGCTCTAATAAGCTACAACAGCAACAAAGCACTTGTAAATAGCTCACTGATGCACATGTGGTTCATGTGTCTATGGTGTGCAATTATTTTATCCTATTATTCTTCTGTCCCAAGAGAAATGAGCCCTGTGAAGATCTTTTTTTTTTTGTTTTCCTTTTTTTTTTTTTTTAATAATCTTGAATGCAATGACTATAAATGGTCAAAAAAGCTATAAGCTGCATGGAGACGCATTATAGAGTTAAGCAGGTCTGAGACTAGCTTTGTTCTCAAGAGGTCACAAAGCCACATGTGTCTTAAGCAACACACACACACACACACACACACACACACACACACACACACACACACACACACACACACACACACACACACACACACACACACACACACACACACACAGTTATCTCAGTGTGAGACTGTGTATGTGTGTGATCTATGGTGCATAGCTCTGTCTAATTAAATTCCTCAGCTTCTTATTCCCTATCTTTAAATCACTCTGAGAATGTGTGTGTGAGGGAGAGAGAGAGAGACCGAGATCCTGTGACGATTCATTATTCACTCATTCATCTTCAGTATGCACTTCATCCAGGTCAGGGTGGTGGTCCAGATCCGAAGCCTATCCCGGGATCACTGGGTGTAAGATGGGAATACAGTCTGGACTGGAGCGCCAGTCCCATCTTAGTGCGATGACTCATTAGCATTATCATAACTATCGCATTCAGTGCTCCATTTGTTTCATGTTATAGAGTAACAATGGCCTTAAATTATTTCTTTCTGTGATTATCATGTTCTTTATGCTTGTTGTAAGTCCTGCATGCCGCAGTGTCCCTGTCACGGTTCACAGACTCTTCACTATGCAGCACTAACTGAAACAAGGCCTTCTTGGTATGAGTTTGAGGACTTAAATGCCCTCTGAAGACAAACTTGATTTAATGCTTTTGAACATGCTGACTGACTCTAATGTCATTTGAAGCACTTCTGGGAAGAGTTCCTCTCATCTCCAACCCTCATTCTACACTAATCAGCTCCAGATATGACCCGGAATCAGCGCACTGATCCTCCGCCACTCTTTAGATCTCCTCTCCTATTTCTTCATGGTCTTTAACTGCTTCTCTTCATCCATAGGGTCCAATTTCTTCTCTGATCTTCTCCCATCCTTGTACATACTATTCAGATGGAATAAGTTATCCAAACATATGTCTGTCAAGGACAGACATTAATCGAGTAACATCAATGATTATGACTGATTTGCGTGAGATTAAAGAGCTCTATATAAATAATGGAGATGATCGTCTACATGATGTATGCATTGTTGCACCAAAAAGTATAACATTGTTCACTTGACTTCATACTATAGAATTGGATTTATACTATACTATTTCTATACTATCTTGTATTTTATTTGTTTGAGCCCTGACTTGCTTTCAGCTTGGTTTGGGTAGGAGATGATACACTACCATCAGTGTTTCCGTAAAGTTACTCCATAAAGGTATTATTACAGTTTCACTGATTTCTGTAGTAACAGTTACAGAAAACAGCTTTAGTCTATTATGACTTCTGCACAAAGAACGATACTGACAAGATACTGACCTAACAGTGGATCAGGTTTAATCCAGAACATTTTGAGAAGCTGAACAAGAACTACAGCTCCACAGGTTTGTGATTTTTACCACACTGCAGAGACAGGGACTGTAAAATAGCAAGTTATGTAAACTGACAGTTTTTGCTTCTCAACCCCTTGGCTGGAATCAAGTGTAGTGTCTGGTGCATATCAGTTTAATATCTGATAAGCTCATATTAATGAAGCAGTAAGACATAAGGTGTGCGCCGAGCTTGCGTGTTCTCCTCATGCTTCGGGGGTTTCCTCTGGGTACTCTGGTGTCCTCCCCCATACAAAGACACGCATTGTAGGTTGATTGGCATTTCCAAATTGTCCGTAGTGTGTCTGTGTGTGATTGTGCCCTGCGATGGCTTGGCACCCCATCCAGGGTGTCCCTCGCCTTGTATCCCGTGCCGCTGGGATAAGTTCCAGGTTCCCTGCAACCCAGTAAGGATAAGCGGTACAGAAAATGAATAGATGGATGAGCTGTGTGTTGGTTTTATTGGTTTAAAACCTGGTGCATTGATACAGAATGTAGTTATTGTGATGCGGTCACAGCTGTGTGTTTATTGAGAACTTTACAACGGCTTTGAACGTGGATTTTAGAACCTAATCAATCCATTTTATATCCAGACTGTTAGATGAGCTCACTGCATCCACTCCACAGACCTGATCTGATATGTTCAGTGATTTCTGTTTTTGGATCAGTAATATTTCTAACTGTCATTGAGTTCAAATTACATATTAATTGTCATTTTTTGCTTTGCTGCGGGAATTCATTTTCTGCTCATACTTTTTCATCGATCATGCTGTTGCACGATTGAAATCCTCCCTTGGCAGGAACTAAAAAAAGTTCCTGGAACTGCAGCTCAGTAAATAAAATCGCTGACCGTTTCTCTGTTGGAAAAGCAACTCAAGTTGTTGGAAAAAGTTCCAGTGTCAGCTTCCAACTAGATGCTGATTAGGTGGAAATGAACCTAATTAGAACATTACATGTGCAGCAGACATTTCAAGTGTTTAAGATATGATTCTACACGCCAGATCTCAGCTCATGTTGGCCTGCACACCCCATAAAGAGATCTCGAAAGTCCACTGAGCTGAAGTCAAGATCAACAAAAGGCTCTCGGCAAAAGAGAAGTAGCTGCCAAAGAGTCATTCAAAATGGTAATTAAATATTAAATCAGTGTCAGAGTTATTGTTAAAAATAATAGGAGCTCGCATGAGGATTACTTGCTTTATTAAGCAGCAGATAACACTTAACACAACATAATTAGCATCCATTCCTTCGTTGTCTTTCTTTTCTGTCGTATTTTTTCGTCTGGTTCATATGAATCACTTACCCCTACTGAGAGTAAATAAATGATTAAAGGGATGTGTTCTGTCTCTGTTGTTACCCCGCTGCCATTTTTGTTTTGTTGGAATGAAGAAGTAATGGCGTGACCTCTTTGACCTGCATGAAATCACAACATCCCACCTCGCTCCTTTGCTCTTTATCCTGAAACCATCTGTATCAACACACATTGTTTGAAGAAATCTTACAGGCCGAGCTTCTTCAAGCATTAAATCATTTCAATCATATTGTTATAGGTCTAGTATAGGACATATACTCTGTCTGGTAGACCTGTATAAATAACACCAATGGCAAAGAGATTTTATTTTATTTTTATCTTAATGTATTTGGGTTGGGTATATATTGAATTTTCCCTTTTGTCATTTCAGATTTTCTCAATTATGTCTGTGTAAGAAGATTTTAAATGCCTCTCTGTCCTCTTAGTTCCATACATAATTAAATAAACCACATTTCATCGTGTGTGTGTGTGCGTGCACGCCAGCGTGCCTGCCATATATTAACATCAGTCAAGGGCTCCAGACAGCCTGCTGTTCTTGAGCCGAGTTTGATCGAGACAATGAAAACGAGATGACCGAGTAAATAATTACAGATATTACACAGTCTTTGGTGGATAATGTGATGAAAGCTTTAAACCAGCCTTTAAACCTCGAATTCTGGAATAAGACAACATAGCAGTTAAGTACAAAGCAGTTCACTTGTTGTAACGCAGATTCCAGGAAGATAAATATATTTTTCTATTTAAACTGTCATGCATGCTTTGTACAGTTAGAAATGTATATAGAAGTGTATTAGAAATGTGTTGTTAAATAAATGTACAATGGGTATCAATCAGTATAATAGAACCTTTGTATGCAGCTTTGTCATATCCGTGTTCATAGGTTATGAGACTCCAATTATCCAAAGAATCCATCCATCCATTTTCTATACCGCTTATGGTTTTCAGGGTCATGGGGAACCTGGAGCCTATCCCAGGAAGCATCGGGCACAAGGCGGGGTATCAATCCATCGCAGGGCACAATCACATTCACACACTTTGGACATGCCAATCAGCCTACCATGCATGTCTGTGGACTGGGGGGGGAAATCAGAGTACCTGGAGGAAACCCCCACAGCACAGGGAGAACATGCAAACTCTGCACACACAGGGCCACAGTGGGAATCGAACCCCCGACCCTGGAGGTGTGAGGCAAACGTGCTAACCATTAAGCCAATAATCCATTGTTTTTCAACTGAATCTTTATCTACCACATCTGTCACCTATACTCACCAACCACTTTTACATCTGCTCATTCATCCAAAATTGGACAGTTCAAGATTGGAAAAAGACCAGGTGACCCAGTTTCTTTGCCTACTGTACCTTTGGATTCCTGTTCTTGGCTGACCAGAGTGAGATGAGTGGGCTTTTTTGCTGTTGTAACCCTTCTGCCTCAATGTGTGATGTGTTTTGATGTGCCCTGAGATGCTTTACTGCTCACCACGGTTGTACAGGTGTTATCTGAGTTACCATAGCCTACGTCTGTCAATACACCTCTTACCTCTTTCATCAACAATGCCTGTGTGTTTTTCGGTTTTCACACCATTCTGTGTAAACTCTAGAGACTGGTGTCCACAAGATCAGGAGTCTCAAACCAGAACTACTTGAACCAGCCCATCTGGCACCAACACCCATGCCATGGTGAAGGCCACTGAGATCAAACCTTTTCCCCATCGTGAGGTTTGACGTGAACAGTAACTCAAGCTCTTGACCTGCATCTGCATTATTTTGTGCATTGCACCGCTGCCACATGATTGGTTGATTGGATAATCGCGTGAATGAGTAGTTGTCCTGGTGTTCGTAATAAAGCAGTCGGTGGTGTATGTGCCATTACAAAAAAAAAAAACACAAGGAAATAAACCATGTTGCCTTGAAACTCATTTATAATGAAAATCTCAGGGAAGTTGTTGACTTAAACATAAAGGTTTTGAAATGAAACAGACATGACAGAAAGTTGTAGTTTGTAGCAAGTAATTATGGTAATTATGCTTAGCCTTACACAGTGGAGTACTTCTTTAAGTCCAGAATCTGACACAGCAGCTAATATATTATCACATGCTATTTTGATCATCTTTCTACAGTCAAAAAATTAAAGTTGTCGAGTCTATAACAGACACTGAGTAAAAAGATAGGTGATTTAATTTGTTGTATTTACTTCACAAACAGCCTGTAGATTATGTGTATTTCACGGAAATTGGTATATGAGTGTGTGTGTGTGAGAGAGAGCAAGTGTCAGAGTATGTTCTAGGACATTAGGAGAGAGAGAGAGAGAGAGAGAGAGAGAGAGTGTGTGTGTGTGTGTGTGTGTGTGTGTGTGTGTGTGTGTGTGTGTGTGTGTGTGTGTGTGTGTGTGTGTGTGTGTGTGTGTGATGGAGAGAAGTGAAATATGGGCCAGCAATAAATCACAGTTTGCTGTGCTGACAGACAGGCAGGAAACACTTCACATCAAACGCACAGGGTCACATACCTGAGCATGTTGTGTGTGGATGGGCGTGTACTTTCAGTGTGTGCGCCTACAAAGACTGTGTGCTCGATAAAAGCACTGTGGGAGACCCAACGAAAGATTATATGCCATACCATGAGCACTGAGCACACAACACAGTTCTCAGCTCTTGGGCCAAAGCTAATATTTCCCCTTCACTGTTTTCGCTCATCTATCACCGACCTTTGGCACGCTTTCTTCAGTCTCTAATACATCAAACAATGAATATGTGCTAAACCTTGGACAAAACCTGCTTAACTTTGCCACATCGCTAAGCCAAGCATACCATGTAAAAGGATTTCGATTCTTGAAAAGGCTTGAGAGTGTGTAACACCTGTGTGTAGCAAAAGTTATATATCTGATTGGGTGTGTGTCCTGGCAAAACACCTTTTTAAAGAAACACTTCTGTTTTTCTTCTCAGGAATGTGGCAGTTCTTTTTTCTGGCATTCATAGATGTGTATTAATCAGTCTTACTCTTTCCCCATCTATCAAGCTCATTCATGAATATCACAGTAGAGTCCTGCAAGTAACAGCTTCTCCCTTTTCTTGCGTGACTAGATTTAATCTTCTTAGTGTGAATCTAGAATCTAGGCCTTAATGTAAAAATGGGTGACAGTAGTGAATCATTTTTCCTTGTTTCATTGCCTACCAAATGTAACCTAACTTACTTAAATCAACAGTAACCTAGCTAGCTAGCAGAGCTAGCAAATGAATGCAGAAAGAAGGGGCTAGCCAGCATGACTGCTAGTTTTAGTCACACATGCAAATAAAGATTTTATTTAACATTAGCTAGCTTGCTAGTGAATATCGAGACTTACTCAGACCTGCTGAAGAAGCTTTTTTAACATTAGCCAAGTTATATAGTTAGCTGACTAAAGTTAGTACAGTGCTGTCTTTAGGTAGCTGGCTAGCATACAATAGCTACTTTTGGTAACTGCTAAACAGGTAAGCGCTATGTCAAGTCAAAAACGTAAATAAAGTCTAGGGGTTATATAATCAAGTTTGAGCTGGCTTGTAACTTAATGTAACTTAAATGTTAATCCATGTCAGTGTGATCATGTGTAACTTGGCAAAAACAGTAAATTCTCAGTTTGAGTCTAGACGTGAAGCCCTACTAATGTAAAAATGGATGACTTTTTTTTCCCTGTGCAGTCACATTTTGCAGTCAAATGTCACAGTGACCCAAATTTAGAAACATCAACATGAGCTCAGAGCTGAAAGAGTAGGTCCTCACTGATTCTCATTACTGTCCTGTATTGTACATCTCGTAATACGATCACAAAGGACAGAATCGTGCTTTTTCAGTCTTGCAGTATCTATCTACAATTTAATGCAATTTATTATAGTGAGAAGTGATTTGTTGTCCTGAATAACTCCTTTAGACAGGGTTTCCACCTTCTCATTTTCATATTAATACCATGCAATGTGGACAGCATATCTAAAATAACATATATGAATGTCCTGATTTAAAAAAAAAAAAAAAAAAAAAAAGCAAAAACATACAAATAAAAGGATCAGTAGATTTGTTTAGTCTCATATTTCCTCATATTGTAAACATCCTCCAACTGTTTTCTGCAGTGTCTCAGACTGTAGCCAATCAGGAGTGAGCATGTGATGTTTAATAAGGAACAACCCTTTCTGTTTTGAGTTAATACTGATGTGTTTCTGATTTGCTGGGGTTTTTTTGTTTGTTTTACTGTTGTGATTTCAGATATGCTGTGTTTCTGATTTACTGTTGCATTGTCTGATTTACTGTTGTGTTTTCAGATTTGTTGTGTTTCTGATTTACTGTTGTGTTTTCAGATTTGTTGTTGTGTTTTCAGATTTGTTGCTGTGTTTCTGATTTACTGTTGTGTTTTCAGATTTGTTGCTGTGTTTCTGATTTACTGTTGTGTTTTCAGATTTGTTGTTGTGTTTTCAGATTTGTTGTTGTGTTTTCAGATTTGTTGTTGTGTTTCTGATTTACTGTTGTGTTTTCAGATTTGTTGTTGTGTTTTCAGATTTGTTGTGTTTCTGATTTACTGTTGTGTTTACAAATTTGTTGTTGTGTTTTCAGATTTGTTGTTGTGTTTTCAGATTTGTTGTTGTGTTTCTGATTTACTGTTGTGTTTTCAGATTTGTTGTTGTGTTTCTGATTTACTCTTGTGTTTACAAATTTGTTGTTGTGTTTTCAAATTTGTTGTTGTGTTTTCAGATTTGTTGTTGTGTTTCTGATTTACTGTTGTGTTTTCAGATTTGTTGTTGTGTTTCTGATTTGTTGTTGTGTTTTCAGATTTGTTGTTGTGTTTCTGATTTACTGTTGTGTTTTCAGATTTGTTGTTGTGTTTCTGATTTGTTGTTGTGTTTTCAGATTTGTTGTTGTGTTTCTGATTTACTGTTGTGTTTTCAAATTTGTTGTTGTGTTTTCAGATTTGTTGTTGTGTTTCTGATTTACTGTTGTGTTTTCAGATTTGTTGTTGTGTTTCTGATTTACTGTTGTGTTTTCAAATTTGTTGTTGTGTTTTCAGATTTGTTGTTGTGTTTTCAGATTTGTTGTGTTTCTGATTTACTGTTGTGTTTTCAGATTTGTTGTTGTGCTTTCAGATTTGTTGTTGTGTTTTCAGATTTGTTGTTGTGTTTTCAGATTTGTTGTGTTTCTGATTTACTGTTGTGTTTACAAATTTGTTGTTGTGTTTTCAGATTTGTTGTTGTGTTTTCAGATTTGTTGTTGTGTTTCTGATTTACTGTTGTGTTTTCAGATTTGTTGTTGTGTTTCTGATTTACTCTTGTGTTTACAAATTTGTTGTTGTGTTTTCAAATTTGTTGTTGTGTTTTCAGATTTGTTGTTGTGTTTCTGATTTGTTGTTGTGTTTTCAGATTTGTTGTTGTGTTTCTGATTTACTGTTGTGTTTTCAGTTTTTTTGTTGTTTTTCTGATTTGTTGTTGTGTTTTCAGATTTGTTGTTGTGTTTCTGATTTACTGTTGTGTTTTCAAATTTGTTGTTGTGTTTTCAGATTTGTTGTTGTGTTTCTGATTTACTGTTGTGTTTTCAGATTTGTTGTTGTGTTTCTGATTTACTGTTGTGTTTTCAGATTTGTTGTTGTGTTTCTGATTTGTTGTTGTGTTTTCAGATTTGTTGTTGTGTTTCTGATTTACTGTTGTGTTTTCAGATTTGTTGTTGTGTTTTCAGATTTGTTGTTGTGTTTTCAGATTTGTTGTTGTGTTTTCAGATTTGTTGTGTTTCTGATTTACTGTTGTGTTTTCAGATTTGTTGTTGTGCTTTCAGATTTGTTGTTGTGTTTCTGATTTACTGTTGTGTTTTCAGATTATTTGTTGTGTTTCTGATTTACCGTTGTGTTTGTGATTTGTTATATAGTTTTCTCATTTGTTGTTGTCAAACAACTATCGCTATCATACACCAGAGAAGTCATTTTAAAGATTTAATGAGCAACACAATATCATACCATACAGTTATACCATACAGAGCTAGAAAATGATCGTGTAACATCTGGTGATCAGATGTACACTATTTCTGTCACATGTATTTTCCTCCATTATATTTTAATTGAGTATTTTTTCCATTACTCAATTAATTGTATTTATTTTTGTTATAATTTATATCTCATCACCTCATAGACCTGCATTGTTGTTGTTTTTTTTCAAGAGATTTTCTTTAAGATATATCATGGAATCAGAGGTATTTAAAAAGCAAAAAACGTCTGAGTCCATAGTATATAAAATAATACACTAAACTACAATTTAAAAAATTAAATATATATATATATATATACTCATAAATTCAGTCTGTCTATAACAGTGACATTTCTACCAAAAGTCAGCTGACCTGTTAAAATGAACTTTGTCTGATGATCAGTGTAATCTAGTAGAGCTAGCAGAGAAATGGGCTAGCCAGCTTTAATAGCTAGATTATCTAGTAAGATTGGCTACTAGTTTTAGTACACAATAAATTGTTGTTTAATGCTAGCTAGCTTAACATCTGCTGAAAAAGATATTTTAACATTTGATAAGTTATATAATTAGCTCACTAAATGTTAGGTAGCTGGCTAGGATAATTACTGTACTGGTAAGCCTACGTCATACCAAAAATGTAAAGGAAGTCTAGCCGTTATATGCTCAAGTTTCCAGCTGGCTGGTTAAATGTAAATTAAATGTTCATTAATCTCAATCCATGTAAATTGTGTAACAAAAACAGGAAGTTCAAAAGGGGAAGGACACATCAAACAGGACATCAGTTCATCACAAGGTATCACACACACACACATATTCATTTACTCACTCACACCTAGGGTAATTTAGAAGAGCCAGTCCACTTACGGGCCTTTTTAAGAGGTGTGAGGGAACTGGAGACATTTATTCAGTGTTTATGACCATTTATCCAATTCATGGTGTGTTGAATGTTGTTTGTGCTTCTTGTTATCCATCTGCTCTGGTTGTGTAATGGCACTGTTGTGTATTGAACATTAATCTGGACCTAAGGGTGGCTAAAAGCATTTTGTTACATTGTACATCTGTGTATGTTTAACATATAACTAAGTTGACTTAGAGTTATTACAGGTATTATTATCAAGAAAGAAAAAAAAGACCATTTCTGCAAACTGAAATAAAATAATATACAAAGAAAATCAGCCCTTAAACTCCATTAACTAGTTGGTGGGTCCAGATTAGTCTTGGTCTCAAATGCGTTGCACAAGGAATATACTGTATTTTTTTTTTACACCTTTCTAGCCTCAAAATCAATCTGATTGGCTCCATGTATACACCCGTCAGTGACGAATTTTTGAGAATTTTGGAGCTAGATATAAGTCACTGAACTGGGATAAGAAATTCACAGAATCCCATCTTTAAAGTAATTTAGCATGTTAACGAGTTTTGTTTGAAGCAGTAAATGTTGAGTAAATTAGATAATTTGGCATGTTTACAGACAAACTCCAGGGGATGGTATGTTCTTGGATATCTGTTATCTTATTGTGTATTTCTGTGAAAGTAGGTGGTACTTTAAGATTTGTGTCAGATTTGATAGTAAAACTTTGGTCCAAACTGCCATTCTTCACTTTAGCTATTGAATAACATAATGAATAAGATGAATGCTGATTAATAAACGGAGAGTTTTCGGTGATTATGTAAAAACTATAACTAGAAAAACTGGGGGAAAGTACTCCAAACATACAAAAACAAATCTAAGTAGCCCAATTAAATGCAGCTTTTTACTGGTTCTGATTTTTGACTTGTAAACCACCATTAACTTACATATGTTTTCCCCTTCCCAGTGTCTGTATGCATTCAAGATTATATAAAAACTTTCAGAAAAAACTTTCTCTTGAATTAAAATATATTTTCATTGCTAAACTAAAACATAAACGACTAAAACAAACAAAACTGATTTTTTTCAATACAAACCAAAAGTAATATATATTTTTGTTAAAAATCTAAGCTAATTTTAAAAAGGGAAAAAATGAACATCCACTGAAATGATATGAGGCTTATTTACTGAAAAGCAGATAAAACAGTGAGGGAAAGAGAAGAGAAATTAACAACACCTTAATTTCTCCATCTGGGGATTAATAAAGTATTATCTTATCTTATTTTATCTCATTAGTAAGTGTGATAAAATCATACCACACTGCAAAATAATTAATCTTAGCAAGTAACAATATTTTGATATCAAGGTATTTCCACATGCTAAGACATACATTTTTGCAGTGCAGTGTATGAACATCCCTCTATGTAAACGCTATCACCCACTTGCCCTACTGTCGAGGAGGAGAACGAGGGAAATCAGCTTCTCTGACGCTTCCCCACATCTGCTGAAAAGAAGAGCCAAATTAAAGAGGGCTCTTTTAATGAAATGCATTCTTCACCCTAACATACAGGACAGAGGGAGGGACGCGAGGAAGATCAACGTCTTAGGCAGTCCTATAATTTAGTCACTTGGTTCCTTTGATTCTGGCATCTCCCTAATCATCTCCCAACAGCCATGCTCGGGGGACCCTGAGGGTGTGTGCGTGTGTGCGTGTGTGTGTGTTTGTAGTTAACACACGTGTTTCTGAGCTGCCTTCAAGGGCACTGGCCACATGTCTTTCAGCTGCTATCACCCGGCTGAGTGTCTGTTGGCGACGAAACCCAGCAGTCTCTGTTTTCGTGTCAAGAGAAAGAATGCAGACACTACCGAGGAGGGGAAAAAATGGAGCAAAGGATGGTGAGGAGCTAAAAAAAAAAACGTGGGTGTCGAGCTAGAGAAAGAGCTTTTCACCCTAAATTGACCTTTTGGTGGGAAACTGTCAGAGGCAACAAAAATTATAGCCAAGTAGCTTTTAGATTCGCTAAAAATGTCAAATAATTTTAAAGGAGAAATAGAGACAGACTTGCACACATAGTCCTCTGACATCTGCCTGTGGCTTACCGGGGACCAGCAGGACTGAACATTTATTTAGCACTTATAGATTCATATACATGTATATGTGTATGTATATGTATGTATGAGTTTAAATATATTTTTTCCCACCAATTAGAAGTATAGACATTTCACTTTTATGGATTTAATTTTTTTTCTAGCGAACATTAAGCAATAAATACACCTTGATGGCATGTTCTAGCGTTTTTCGAATTAATCATTATTTATTGTGTCTTAAGTGTGTGTACGATAACTACGGAAATATTTTCCCCATGTTTTACTGTACTGACGGAAAAAAACACCACCACCAAAAACAATATCAAGAATCCTGTTCATTTGCAATTTACTTATGAGTGATGTCTTAAGTCAGGTGTTGAATTCCACTAATAAACATTTAAGCTTATTAAAGTACATTGTTGATTAATTCTTCAGTTAATTGTGTTTTAATTAGAGTCGAAATCTATGTATTTTGTCCTTTGAGATTTTTTTTTTTCCCCCAGAAAATTGTAAACAACTTTTTTTTTATTACTATTGTACTCATACAGGCTTGGAAATATGGATAAAATTACTATGGTAAGAATTTGTTGATGGAGTTCAACAACTGCCCTTTGACATCCATTAATACATTTCTGGAAAACGAGAAAAAAATTCTCAATACAGGTAAACATGTCAACATTCTGGTCTGTAGTAATCACATATACTGTATATAACAGAGGCAGTGAATCGAAATATGATTTCAGTATTCCTTTAATACTAAGAATCACCCAAACAGACTGTAAATAACATGCCTAACTATTCTACACAATGCTGGTAAAGTGTTTGTGGATGAATTGGTAAGTAGGTCTCTCTCTCTCACTATTTCTCACTCTCTGTCTTTCTTTGAGGAACAGATGCAGGTGATTAACTGGGGCGCTGTCAGATTAGCCCCTGTTTGAAGTTCAAGTTCCTTTTTTTTTGTGTGACATTTTCCTCTTCTCGCCCACTAAAGCAGTGTAATCTGAGAACATAAAACAGCGAAAGGGCGTGGGGGAAGGAGAGAGGGATGGAGAAAGGAGGTAGAGCGGGTTCACTGGCCATACTGGGTGGTCTGGTCTGTTGAACGGGATCCTGGCTATTTGCGCTACAGAGCCAGAGCCAGTGCTCAAACAAGCCTGTCAATGTTTGCAGCAAACTTATACAATTCTACTTTTCCTCTTCTACACAGATGAATGTTCTATCTATAGCAACGGATCTCCAATTCAGTCCTGGGTATCCACTTCCCTGTGCAGCTTGAAGTTTCCCCTACCCTTAACAAACCTGTACAGGGTAGGACTGAAAATCAGTACTATGTGAAGTATACTTATAATGTTAATTTACATTAAATGAGCTGTTTGTCATTTTTACAGCCCTTAAAAAAAGGCAAATGTAAACAGAAGCTTTAAATCCCGAAATTACACATATCCGTTGCATAGTAATATAATGAATTACATGTATTTCCTAATATATGTTTGAAATTATATGGATTTTATTGGAATACAAAGAACTCTAAACATTACAGAGTACACCTTTAACCATCCGTGCACTTGTCATGCTCTTATGGTGTGTTGAATGTGACCTTGAATAAAGATGTGGACATATTGGCTTAATTAAGGCCTGGGAGTTCGTGCTGTGTTTGAATATGATTATGCCATCATAGGAAGTTTGGTGTGTCAGCATAATGACTGTTCATTCAGAATCATTCAGAATATATGTGCTGACATGGAAAGAGACGCACACACACACACACACACACACACAAACACACACACACACACACACACACATGAATGTTTATACGAGAGAAGAGCGGCAAGATTTTTTCATCTGTGGTTTTTGCTTTGCACAGGATGAAGCCAAGAAAAGTATTCCACGTCTTCCTTTAATCAGATAAAAGCACTACAGGCCAAGGCTTCAAATGAATGAGATCAAGTCAAGCTTTTATTTCTTTTCATTTCATTTTAACAAGCAACAAAGACAAATGGTAATTATCTCACAAAGAGATAATAGACACAAATAGTGACAGATACTGTGTGAAGTTGAAATTTATTTCACAAATAACCTGTACAAGTCTGGACTTGTTAGTAATCCTAAGACCCTTAAGAGAGGGTGGATAATTTTTCTGCTGTACTAAATACCACTTCTCATTGCCCAGAAGTAATCTGACCCATTCATTTTCAGATAAAGTCTTCACAGTTAGTTTCATGCACAGATGTTTACAGGACACTTTTTGCAAGGTTGAGCTCTTTATTTAACACTCAAACTGTTAGCTGTAGGTGTTTTATAGCACATAAGTAAAACACTGCTTTATTATTTCTAGGAAAAGCCCTGTAGTGCACGTTATACAGGGTACAGACTTACTCCTGTGTAATGTCAGAAACTATACACATCATAACTTCATTTTTTTTAACGATATCACTCTAGATAAATAACACACTTGCTGTCCAAACTAACCAATATTTCTGGGTGTGTTTTAATGTCTGTTATAAAACTTGAAGTTTGAGGTACTTTAGTTGCACGTAGCACTTCCGTCATATCTATCATAGTGGCGGTTGTTTTGTATCCAAATATCATTTTAACATTCTTTTTGTGCCAGGGGATTTCTAGGATTAAAAAATAATAATAAAACAAGACTTGTAGAGGGATCCTATTTATATTTTAACATATCCAACTACCATTTTCTAGCTGATACTTATCTTATTTAAGAATACGAATCATTCGAGTACTTATAGTGTTTCTACTGAAGATAAGAGTCAGTCGAGTACTGATAGTGCTCTCTGTAGATTATGAGAATCACTCAGTCTATTAGTACTGTACTCTATTGAGGATGAAAATCACTCAGTCTATTAGTACTGTACTCTATTGAGGATGGAAATCACTCAGTCTATTAGTACTGTACTCTATTGAGGATGAGAATCACTCAGTCTATTAGTACTGTACTCTATTGAGGATGAGAATCACTCAGTCTATTAGTACTGTACTCTATTGAGGATGAGAATCACTCAGTCTATTAGTACTATACTCTACTGAGGATGAGAATCACAGTCTATAAGTACTGTACTCTATTGAGGATGAGAAACACTCAGTCTATTAGTACTGTACTCTACTGAGGATGAGAATCACAGTCTATAAGTACTGTACTCTATTGAGGATGAGAAACACTCAGTCTATTAGTACTGTACTCTACTGAGGATGAGAATCACAGTCTATTAGTACTGTACTCTATTGAGGATGAGAAACACTCAGTCTATTAGTACTGTACTCTACTGAGGATGAGAATCACAGTCTATTAGTACTGTACTCTATTGAGGATGAGAACTACTCAGTCTATTAGTACTGTACTCTTGAAAATGAGAATCACTCAGTCTATTAGTACTGTACTCTATTGAGGATGAGAATCACTCAGTCTATTAGTACTGTACTCTATTGAGGATGAGAATCATTCAGTCTATTAGTACTGTATATTGCTGAGGATGAGAATCATTCAGTCTATTAGTACTGTATATTGCTGAGGATGAGAAACACTCAAATGTTGTATTTTAATTGATACACAATACTGTTCCTAATTGAGGATGAGATTGATTCAAGGTACTGCTACTGACTTGAGCTGAAGATGAGAATAAGTCATGCACTGATAATGATCTTAGTTGAGGGGGAAAGACTTACTCCTATGTCTGAGCTCTATTGAGGATGGGAATCACTCAAAGTACCAAGGTTGTATTCTACTGAGAATGAGATTATCTCAGAGTCAGATACTGTTCCTGGTTGAGGGTCAGTGTCACTCTGTCAGGTGGTGGGGACGACTGTAGTTGCAATTAATGCTTTTATTCAAAAAGACAGGCAAACAGAGCCAAATCTTCAGGCAAAAAAATGTCAACAAGAAACAGGCGGAAGGTCTGGTGATCAGCATACAGAGTTAACAGGGCAAAACCAGAATCAAGAAACCAGGAAACCAAAAACAAGAGCACACACCAGAGAATCGCACCCTATAAACAAAGGCTTATTATGTCAGGTACAGAACACTGTACCTGTACCTCACATTGTTTATATATATACACCTGTACACCTGATCATTTATGCAATTGTCCAATTAACCAATCATGTGGCTGCAGAAAAATGCATCAAAATCATGCATCAATTAATGTTCACATCAAACATCAGAATGAGGAAAAAGTGTGATCTCTTGGTTGTTGATGCCAAATGGGCTGGTTTGAGTATTTCAGAAACTTCTTATCTCCTGGGAATTTCACACACAACAGTCTCCAGAGTTTATGCACGCTTTCTTAGCACCCTGAACTGTCCATGGCAGTCACAGAACTGACAGACTCAAGACTTCATGGTCTGATAGCTAGTAGAAATTCCCAACATTTTGTGTTTAGATGGAATCTTGGGTGTAGCTATAACTCTTAACATTGATTGGTTTATCAAAGGGCTTATTCTCCATGTGTATGGAAAGGCACTTTTCTTGTGTCTGCATCTCATTAACCTAAACACAAGAAAGATGACACTAATGGTTGCCAGGTCTTTTCCATCAGGCATACATACGTTTGGATCTGCATACACGCACATACAGTGCTACAGAATGGTATAGGTCTTCATTCTCTTTGAAGTGCGTAGCTATGCTGATTGGGTCTTGATTGTTCACAGTCGTGTAAAGGAATCTACAGCACGTCACACACAGATACACACTAGAATGGGAGGGTAAATAATGAAAAGTGTGTCTCTTCACATTCAGAAAAGCAAAGGTGTATTTATGTGTGCATTAAAGGAATAATCAGGAGTGTTTTTTTTTCTCAACTTGAAATTAATACAAACAATAAACAAATTTTTACTGAGAATAGAACAGACAACTGTTTATTCACTCAAAATGGAAGTCTAAGGCAGTTGTGGCAGCCATTTATATTGAATGCTCTTTCTGAGGATTTTTATTTTTTCTAGAGAGAAACATTTGCCGTTTTGTGTTACATGTGTAAACGCATGGAGTTGGAGTGCCTCCAATTTGCCTGATCATGCATCATTACCATAAACCTTTGGGAAAGCATAGATAAGTTTGGTAAAAGTTCACAGAAACAGCTTTTTGCAAAACATTCTTTCATGTCTGTCTTATCCTAAGGCCTTTATTGTTTGAGTTTAACAGATGTAGCTTTGAATACACGTTATTTGTTGCATATTTTAAACATTTTAATGAGTTTTGAGTAAAAATAGGTTTTACATTCTTTTCTCATTATAGGTAAACAAAATGTTCTCGATTTTGGTTAATACGCATTTGCTGCAGATTAGATTGAAAATTGCTGGAGTATTCCTTAAAGTTCCCTGAAATCCAAATTGGTGTTTCAGAAATGCTTGTGTCCATCCTACAGTGTTATGGTCACTAAGGGTGCATCTCAATCAGCTCCTTAGTTCAGTAGTCAGGGTACTGAATTCCTGCATGCTTTTCTTGTACAAATCTGCCATTTCAAAGGCTGTCTCAATCGCAAAATCCTTCCAGTGCATTGGAATGCTCCCTCCCTAAAATAATCCCACAATGCATTGAAAAAACCAAGGAGCATCAAAGCTCACTCTGTTCCTTTACTGCAAATGACGTCATGTTTCCTGAAGCCTCTCAGTTCAAAACAAAACGGGAGATGAACCATCAGCCAACTTCAGTGTACAAATTTCAGTATTTTTAATTTTATTTGATGTTCTATATACAGTTTGTTTGAAAATAATGACTTTTAAGTGTTTAATGATTTTTTTTAAAAAATCCACTAGCTTGCTTATAATCCTACTTGAAGTACCATGACAGAAATGTGTGTGATTAAGCTAACAAACTGATATGACATATAAAACTTCAATATTTTTAAGTTAAAAATTTTTGGTGACGTTTTACAACGTGAGTGTGTAGTCATGTCACCAGAAATTGAGTTATGAGTGTCCCATTCTGTAGTGAGCCAGGGTCCTTTTTTAAGATATACCCATTATACTTTCATAGTTCATCACCTCCAGCAAAATGATTAACATTTTTTCAAGGGCGTAACAATGGTATGGACATTTTTTTTGGGGGGGGGGGTCCCATTGGGGGTCCAACGAACACAACGGGAGGATATACAAGTGAATGTAACGTTATTGGTTAAAAACTGGAACTGCCGTTACCCTAGCCTACTTTGTGGGTGTGCAAATATCAAAAGTTAATTGACGTTCTTAAAAACAAACCAAGCCATGGTATGATGCCTTCTATACTAAGCTAAGGTTACCTATATTTAGGTATCTAGTTACTTACTGTCTGAAAAAAGCTTAGTTGCTGTCTCCTTTTCTTACAGACTGAGCGGCTAAAATATATCAACGAACTTGCATTGAGTATGGCCGCAACCAAGAGTACAATTGGAGGGGGGCACACACCGATTTTCCTGAACAAACGGGAATATATTACAAAGGAATAGACATAAATAAATAGAATAGATGAAGAAAAGACAGCTCCGTTGGCAGGGTTCATTAAATGGGGACATATAGAAAATATTTGTACTGTTTATTGGGGGGGACAGATTGGTATTTCCTCAACATTGGGGGGGACATGACCGATCCCCCCCCCCCATAGAATGCGTGGTTACGCCCATGCATTTTTTGATGATTCAGCCTGTACTAGTCTTGTGTTCATCTAGTTAAATGGTCTCTGGAATGTATATATCTTCTGGTGCAGGTCTGCCAAAGGGAAGCGTAACCTGCTTGGAGGAAAGTGCTATCTATTGTAGAGCAAGACCTAACTCGGGCTCTTGTTAACCTCTTCACAGTTCTCCGTATGTAACTAGTTTTCTAATTTACTGTCAAGTTTGTTTAGATTTAGTAGGGGTGTGGCATATCTCGAAAGCTACATTTGTAAATAAGTCAAACACTTTGAAATTCCGTCACTCCGACTTCCTGTTTCAAAGGGAAATGCCTCAACATACGGTATCAAATGACCAAACAGAAATAGTTCATTGAATGAAATATGACAAACGAGCCCTTTTTGCTGATCTGAAACCAGTTCTACAATTTCTCCTACAATGTTTAGGCTAGCGATTGCAGGCTTAAAAGGGTTACCATGTTAATACCATCACTTCCCTGCTGCATCCCATAGCAAGCGGTGCCATCCGGGCCTGATGACAAACAGGCCTGAAATATGACATGTTTAATCCAGACCTGCATTGTATTGGGTGTCTCTGATGGAGGCTTGATCCCAGCATGCAGACAAGGCTGCGCTTGTATAAAGCATGACGGGCACAGAGCTTCTCTTCAGCTCCCCGAGATGATATCAACCCTCGCTGTCAGCACCAGAGCCGCAGGCAGCCCAAACAGAGCTTCATACTCCTGCGCCACGCGTCAAGGATATTTAGAGATATGACACACAAAGCACACTTCATCATCGGGAGACGCATGGAATATTTTATAACAGATAAATATTGACTTGTGTGTTGTTTGTGGATGAGGTGGGACTCACACCTTGACGTGCAATAAGATGGAATTTTTTTTTTACTAAAAATATATTTAGTAAATGAGTCACAGAGGCATTGCAGTCAAAAGTCAGTCAGCAAAGCCAAAGCATACAGTAGGTAAGTATCCATGGATGGTTCCAAACTAATTCATACAGTATTTCATCTGTGTCTCTGTTGTGAAGCAGTTTTATTTGACAAGCAGTTTTATCTTGTCTGTCCTGATGAAACCACATCTTGACTTGTTTTGGTTTTGCTCTATAAAAGACCTTTGAAGAGAATGTGTAGATTTACACAAAGTATGGGCCAAACGCTCTCTTTCTCTCTTTCTCTCAGATAGCAGGCTTCTGGACATGTTCTGCTGTTGATTTAGCATCCACTAAATGCATTCTCTCTCTCTCTCTCTCTCTCTCTCTCTCTCTCTCTCTCTCTCTCTCTCTCTCTCTCTCTCTCTCTCTCCATTCCCTCCAGGATTTTGTGATTTTGCAATCGTAGAAATTAACGCAAAATCCAGGAACTTCTGCAGTATTCGGAGGAGCTTGCAATTTTTCTAAATTACCTCATATTTTCCGCAGATTTGGGCCAATACGCGTCATGTAACGTCATCACAATGCACATTCAGTCAAAGCCCTCTTCGATTCACATGCATTGAACATGAGTACAGCTAGAATGTCTCATCTACAGAAAAGAACATCCCTGTGAAAGACAATTCTGAAAGACAATTTTGTGCAATTGCAGTTTAACCAATTCAAGTGGTTTTCCTCAAAAAGCCACAGCAAAATCAAGCATTTTTTCCCACAACGATCCTGTACGGACTGTCTCTCTGTCATGTCTTTCTGTGAACATTCTTAGCCTTATCCCTAGCACTAAGGTTGTTTTCAAGTTGTAACCAAGTGTCTCTCTTGATTGCAAATGGCATCAGGATAATGCCGTACATGGATTACCACGTGCCCCAACAATAGAGCAAGCCATCCAGGACACATCCAGCCTGCTTACCCCATTACAGCTCTGAGTCTCACTGTGAACACGCAGAAGAGATCCCTAACACTAAAATGTGTGGGGGATATTATTATGCTTGCCAATCAGAGTCCGCCAGGCTTCTGTTGAGTTTGCTAGACTGATGACGGCAGTCTCGTCTCTGATCCCCCCTAGGACTGCTGGAGCTGTGGACATTCCACAAGTAAGTTATCAGCCCGCAGCTGGAACCTAAAACACCACAGACTGAAACGTGTCCCTGTCTCAATGAAAGGAATCCAAGCATTGGATCACTGGCAATGCAGGACATTCCAAACAGAATAAAGCCCCACTGTAGAGGTATAATTACCATTATCACTTCCCTTACAGGCTGGCTAGCAATGTTATCTTATTTTGCTGCTTTCTGAGAGCACTGTGCTGCTGGAAATGTGTACAACATTTTACATATTATTAACATGTACTGGATATTAACAAACCACACAATGACTTGTGAAAATTCCTGCATGCTTTTCTTGTACTAGCACTAGCACTGTTCCAAAGATGCTGGCTAGCTGCCACAGTACTATCAATCACTATGAGATATGGCATGCCCCCACAGGCAGAAAACAGCTTTTCTGTAGTTTGAATGAAATTGTAGTTAGGTGGCATGGTGGTGCAGCACATAGTCTTGCTGCCTCACAGCTCCAGGGTCCCTGGTTCAAACCTGAGCTGGGGTTACTCTCTGTGTGTAGTCTTGCATGATCTGATATGCCCCCATGGAGTTTCTCTGTGTTCTCAGGTCTCTTCCTACCTTCCAACAACATGCATGTAGGTACATTGGCTATGTTAAATTGCCCCTAGGTGTGAATAAATGGGCATGTGCATGGTGACCTGTGATGACCCATCCAGGGTGTATTCCCAGTTAGGCTCTGGATCCACAGCAATCCTAACAAGGATAAAGTGGTTGCCGAAGTCAAATGAATTAATAAATTGTAGTTAGTGCTAAATATTTCTTCAGTCTTCTACTGATAAATGATCTTCAGTATATTAAGATATATTTTTTAAGTTCCCATTTAAGTTCACCGGCTGACTGAAATGTCTTAATAATCATGCTGGATTCTTTTTGTTGCTGGATATTTCTGTGCAGTTGTTCAAAACCACAACAGTCATTAAAACACCTAAACGCCCCTCCTCTTAAAGTATTTAGATTGAACTGTACTAGAGTAGTTTCCCAACTTGCTAACTCCTGCAAGGCGTACGTGAAAATGTATCCCATCATTATTTTCATTATTTACAACTACTCAAAATCTTACAGTCTGCAATCTGCAAATCTTATGACCACACTTCGTCTGTGACATGTTTAAGATTTAAAAAAAAAAAACCCTGCCTCACTCCACCTGTGCTGTGTGAGAGAATAAAAATGCCAAAAGACGAATGATGGGGGGAAAAAGACAGGAGGGATGTAGGAGACTGCTGAGGCTGGCGGGCCGCAGCTCATCAGTAACACACTGTTTGACATGTCAAAGAGGCCCTGAGGAGGAGAGAGCGACACTGCAGTAATCCACACACACACATTTCCCTCCCAACCTTTACCAGTCTCATATATAACACTTTATATATCACTACATACTCTTGTCTGTTTACACAGCGCTCTGATAGATATGGCCATCCCTGGAGTGTGAAGGAAGTGGGGTGTAGGAGTCTGTCAGTGTTAAAGTCTTGTAAAGGACACCGCTATTGTTGCTAACAGGTTGTTTGGGGTTTTTTGCAGTACAAGATCGCTTGGCCTAATGAAATCTTAGAAAAATGAGAAAATTTTAGAAAAATGAGAAAAACAACACTTGTTGCTAAAGTGACTGCCATACCAGGCAATAATCTGTAATTTAGTTGTATATAATGTGTATTCTGTTCGTGGTCTTAAGAGGTATTCAGTGTTTATAATAAATGTGTTTGAAGTACATACAGGAAATACAGAATGCTATTTTGTAATGTATATATTTTGTAAAAACTCCTGATTCATCAGAGAGGAAATGGAAAGGTAGTAATGTGACCACTGCTTCAATTCTATCCCAATTTCAATCAATCTATATTTAAAACAGTTGATTAAAAAATGACTGATGTTGCTGGATGTTTTTAAAAGGTGACATGCAGTATAACAAGTCCTTTGTTATTTGCATGCTAGCATGCTAGCTAGTAAAGGTGGATGCTAGCTATCAAGCAAAGCTACTATGATCTTTTAGCTATGCTATGCTCTCCCCAAACAGATGGGAGAAAAATATCAACAGGTAAGCATTTGTGGCACAACAAATTTGCAGAAAATGACTGTATAATCGAATGACCCTTCATTATTTAATGCACACTGGTTTGTGAAGGACACCTAGTGCTGCTGTTAGTTATCTTCCACCAGAACATTACCTCAAGTGAAATATCTCAAAATGCTGTATTTGCATTTTTTTTTATTAGATGGTGTTTGTAGTATGTATCAGGATTTTAATGTATTTTTGTTTATCCGTGGGCAGAGCTATAGCATTAAGACTACTAGTCTGAGTATGTCCAAGTGTTTGAGTGAAGGTTTGACCCAAGGTATGGAAAATTCAGGCTGAAGTGTGTTAAATCAAAGTGACTGATGTTTAAAGGACGCCATATATCATAATACCGACCTTCAAGAATGTCATTACAAGAGGTGGCTAATTTCTTAAATCAAAAGATCAAATGTTCAGGCTTGAATCCAATATCTGTTGTAACTATGATTTGTTATGGTACAATGCAGAACAATGAATAAAAATTGTTATAACAACATTTCAGATTTTAGTCGTAAGCTGGTTTTACACTATACAGTTTTGATATTTTGCTGTCACAGATGAAAATCAACAAAAGAATTCTTAGGTCATGAGTTGAGATTGGCTGCCTGAGAACATATAATGTGGTTCATGTGACCAGAGGCGGTTGGCAGAATTTTTTTTTAAATGACTATATTAGTGTGTGACCACTGCAGAGCTCAATTAAAATCCACCAAACAGGAGGATAGCATAGGATAAAGCGAAACTCACATGACAACTACAAATACGGTAATGGCAATGGAGATACGTAAACAAAACATGCTAATGAACAGAAAATTTTGATACCAGACCTAAGCATAACATAATCATTTTCTTTCATCTAAAATCTATTGAGGAACTTCATTGTATAATCTGACATATAGAACACGTTATTGCACTTTGCCTGTTATAGAACTTCGGCCAAGATTTTATTGAGGTCATCTCAGGAATAATGACAAGTAATAATCTTAAGTAATAATCTTACAAGACTCTTGAAATCACACAGTTTAAAACCAGCTTTAACGTTTTCCGTTGGCATTTTCATAAGTTAAGAAACATAAGTCACAGCAAATGGCACTATAGATTGTAGACATTTCATCTATAACCTCATGCACTGCATAGCACACTGATTTAATAAGCTGTTTTTCCCCTTCTCATGATAAGTTTATAACACAGTCTTAATAGAAGACAGATTCTGGATTCCCCACCAAGGCCTGGGCTCTGAAAACATATTGTTCACTATAAACTTGAAAGATGTATTTTTTTTTTTTAAATGACTGTCCCGTGGTCTCAAGGGGAAAAACATGGATCCAACTGTTTCCAGAATGTATCTGTGGAGTCAGCATTGACTGCCACATCCATGAATTGCTTTTAATTACATGATGAATACCATTTGGTTTTCAAGTCTGTTACATATTTTGTATGATGCGTCATTAGATGTTCAATATATTCACATAATCACCATCATGGCTAGATGGAAACATTTCGGTGTGTTCAGTGGGAACACAATTATGGCCCAATGAATACTAAAAGTAACTCAGATTTCACCTTGAGTCTTGATGCTTGCTATTTTTCAACCTCGTCATCTACCTTCTCTTTAGCATATGGATGATTACAAACAAAGCAAACAAAAACTTAGACACATTTATCCTGTACTGAGAAAAGAACAACAACAACAAAAAAAAAACATATAAGAGAAGTCTAAGGGATTCTGTTGAAAATATTTGACTATGCAACACAAATTCTAAACTATAACCATTAAACTTACGATCAAACAGACATAGGAGAAAGTTTTCAAATCTGTTCTAATGTAGAGGTTTTATCCTAATTTCCAATACTGGAGCAATAATGTAAAAAGTAATTCTGGTTACTTGAACTTGATCCCATGAGAAAATGCCTAAGAATTTGCAAGAGTGAGGGTTTTATTTCATTTGGTTTCATACAAATGAAGTCATAAGTAAAGGTATAAACACTACCTCTGTGCCAAACCCTGAACATAACCATAAATTCTTCCCTGAGACGAGACGGAAAAAAGCAGTCCCATATCTGAAGAAATTATTTCTGAAGTATTCACTGAATCATTCTGTAATAGATGTACATTAACAGTTTATTGATGCCTCAACAATAATAAATGACTTTTAAGTAAAGATGTTTTCTATTCAATTCTCAGTACAGGGAAATGTGTCACTATTCTCGTTTTGGTAATCACAATATTGGGGGAAAAAACATCCTGGTGTAATCCTTTAAATACCTTGGTATCACTTATATTTTGGTGTCACCATTAACTGTCATTTTAAGAGACATAAAAGTATTATATATATAAAACAGCTTAGCACCTACGCTATCCTTTATTAGTTCTACTCATTTATTAAATGCAGGTCTTGAATTTAAAAAAAAAAAAAAAAAAAAAAAACCTACAAAAGAAGCATTTCACAATTTACTGTAGATTTTACTTGAAAAACTGTTATATACACTGACCGGCCACTTTAATCTCGTGGGTTCTTCACACACAACATTCTCTAGAGTTGACACACAGAATTTTGCAATTAAAAATAAGAAATTAAAAAATAACAAAAAGCATCCAGTGAGAATTTGTGTGGTAGAAATGCCTTGCTGATGAGAGAGTTCAGGAGAAAAATACTAAGTAACTAAGAAAGTAACTCAAATAACTACTCTTTATAACCATGGTGAGCAGAAAAGCATCTCAGAACACATTTTTCATTCTATATAATTTTCTTTACTTAATGTTTCATAGTATGTAATGTTGCCTTACGAGTCTTTCTAAGGACTAAATCCAATATATAAAGTTTAGTTTAGTTTAGTTTAGTTTAGTTTAATGATTCAAGATTCAGTGCATTGTACATTAGATACTTTCGAACTGACCCTAAACCTCTGGAAACTCCTTAAAATACCACAAAATCTAAATTTAGAGATGCAATGTTAATCACGTTTTATATTACACTGTCACATGCTCCTTCTCTGACCAAGATAAGAGGATTTTTCCCAGGATCTACTGATATACAGTGTACGTTGAGACACATACTTCTCTCTCTCTCTCTCTCTCTCTCTCTCTCTCTCTCTCTCTCTCTCTCTCTCTCTCTCTCTCTCTCTTTCACTGTCTCTCCTTTTGTTTCTCTCTCTCTCTGTCTCTGTCTCTGTCTTTCTCTCTCCCTTCCTCTATCTGTCTCTCTGTCTGTCTTTCTCTCTGTCTTTCTCTCTGTCTTCCTCCCCCCTCTCTCTCCCCCACTCTCTCTCGCTCTGTCATGAGTTTCTTCTAACTTGGTCTTGCCATTTATGTGGTCAGGTCATGCACAGTGATATATTGCTTCCTGACTGAAGCAAAACACTAAAGTATCAGTGAAGAACCATGAATCATACAGTAATGAGATTTTATAATGGTGGTAGTGGCCTCGTGAATAACCAGAGTGAAAGCGAGAGAGAGAGAGAGTTTGATTCAGGCTGTGAGGAGCAAGTCCCACTCGTTCTCTTTTTCTACTCATCTTCTTTGCTCTGTCATTTACTTGTTTCTCTATAAAAGGTCAACTAAAGCTGTTTCTTCATTTTCTCATATACAAAGCCACATATTCATCACATATTAAAAAGAGACCAAATAAAAAATAAAATAAATAGAGAAATCTCCTATGTGCTACAAATAAAACTGAAGAGAGGATTTATGAGAGGATGAGGTTGGCACTAATATTTGTTTTACATTAGAAACATTTTGTTTCCATGGCAGCACTGGGGTCCTGAAGGGGTACGCTTGGGCAGAACTAATTTTGTGGCTAGAAAATGTTTTGAATATATTTGCTCTCTCATAAACACTAGGATGTTTTGTGAGGGGAACATAAAAGTAAACTGCATTGGCATGAAAGGCTGTTTTTTATTTATGTATGTAGATTTGAGTCCTCCGGTTCTAGCCATGCTCCAGAGCATCTGCTGCTGCACAGACAGCGGTTCAGACCATGACTGAGGAGACACAGAGTAAGAGGGAACAGGAATGAGAGCGAGAACGAGAGAGTAACAGGGACAGGAAGGAAGAGAGGAGTCTGGGAGAAATCGCTGTTCACTCAACCCGCAGTCTGCCAGGACTTATGGAAGTAATTGTGGTGCACATAGTTTAGGTCACACTGTGAATCGATAGATTCCAGAGCCTCTGCCACTTGACATGCACAGATCGGCTTTGAGGGCCTCCACCAACTTAATTTGGCTTTAAGGTTACACCGCTTTGAGTTTTGAGCAAAACAAAGAGATTTAGTTGGACAATGGGTAAATATGTTGTAATTACATGTCATTTTTGTGCACACATAGCATACATTTGATTTTAAACTATATAACGTAAACTTATGTTTAAAGAAAAACATTTGGGTGTTACATAAGGAATAAAACACTAAAGTGGCATGTTGTTTTAAGAAAATAATCAACAGCAATGCATTTGATGAAACTGCAACGATGACAGGTTTCCATAAACAATGTCCTGCAGTGTTTTATTCCTCTTGCACCACAGTAAAATTACAACAGCTTAAAAACAATTAAAATGGTTTGTTTATTTATTAAAGAACAATACATCATATATTGTGTGATGTACCTACATCTAAATACTACCAAATCCTACCAAAAGAATTGAATTAAAGAGCTACCAAAAGCTGAAAGTGCTTGAAAGTGGATTTGCTTGTATTATTTTGTTTGTTTGTTTGTTTGTTTGTTTGTTTGACCCATTTTTCATGATGAATATGCTTTCAAATTAAATTCTGCGTAGACCTCTTTTTTGAGTCTCTTTGTATGCTGTATGCTTGAAGCATCTCCAGGAAAAATATGACACTAATAATTACCTACCTTTTAATTACAGTGCATATTGAAAACTCCACAGCACTGCAGAATTCCCCAAACATCTTTTCACAGTATCTTTACAGACTGCCACATTGCTGTAAACACACACACACACACACACACACACACACACACACACACACACACACACACACACACACACACACACACAGATACACACACACAGATACACACAGAGCTAACTGCAGGTTCCTGCCTGCTTTACTGTCAGGTATAAACTGCAATATAATTACATATATGCAGAAGTCATAACAAGTGAAAAGTGAATATTCTTATATGGAAGATGATCAGTTACATTCAACCGCCATCATCTTTCTGTCTCCAGTTAAGCCTTCATCATCGGAAATGTTTAAGATTGCACTGGCATGCTCGGAGCGTAATAAATCAAAATACATACACACGCTCACGCACACACATTACTAAACCTGGCAGAGTCTATATCTGATAGTGATCAATTTGAGTCATCATCCAGACAGGAGTATGTTGTATGTTGCAGGCACTTCAGTACTGCTTCAGAGAACTGTTTCCTCTTTGCCCCCATCATGTCTGAGCCTTTGACCTGCAAAGGGGCTCATCACCTTTTGATCTGAGTAAAGTCCTGACACAAACTGTTAATAATCAAGAAAGAGTATATCAGACATTTCTGGGTTAAGTCACAGCAAAATCCCCTGTGTTGAATTAACATCTATGCAATTTGTATATGTCTACTTGGACACTAATGAACTCTGAAAGAATTAAATCAATGCTCTAGGTCTTAATTCTACACTGAGGATTTTGATGTGTATTCACCAATGACATTTAAAGGACATGACCTACTTCCACCAAAAAGGTCAGTGTTACTAATAGTGAATTAACATAAATGAGTGGCAATTATGTGCAAATGCTAATTCATTAAAACACTGGAGTTAGCTACATTTACCACTGGATAGATTATGAAGTCTATATGAAGTTGGCCTGACACAATTTTAGCATAGATTTCAAAATCACCGAATTGAGGCTTGGGCGAATCAGCTTTCATTCACCACAGATCTGTGAATCCAGTTCATCATCCTTCTATTTGTATGTTAGGGTGAGGACAAAATGTAAGCACAGTAATAATGCTTCTATAAGAAATTATTTGGCATGTCATACCAAATGGTCATTAGGAACAGCAAACAGAGTTTGCATGTTCTCCCTCTTCGAAGGTTTCTTCCAGGTACTCCAGTTTCCTTCCTCCAGTCCAAAGATGTTGTCCAGTAGGCTGTTTGGCATTTCAAATTGTCCATAGTGTGTGAATGGGTGTGTGAATGTGTGTGCGATTGGGCCCTATGATGGGTTGGTTTTATGCCCGGAGTTCCCTGGGATAGGCTCCAGGCGACCCTGCGACCCTGTGTAGGATAAGATGTATGGAAAATGGATGGATGGATTAAGTTTCAGTTCTCATTGAAAGAAAGAGACAATCTCCTCAACCAATATTTCATTCACAATGTTATCTTTTTTTCTTGATTCTGTACAAAATAAGTACAAATAGATTGAGAGCACGTGCATTTATTTTTGAGAAAGCAGGATTTGGGGATGAGGCATGCTTCCTTGATGATCTCTCCTTATAAAAAGCAAAAGTGAGAGGGAAAACTCTAGTAAAATGTACCGTACGGTACATTTACTGTAAAGTACAGTAACAAAGTAATTGCACTTGTTTATGTTCCACTTCTGCTGTGGATTAAATCTTGGAATTCTGGATTTCTTTAGTGAGCTAGCGAAGAAAATTAGCCTTTTACAGTTTTCCCATTTCAGGTGAACACTAAGCAATCAGACAATTACTGTAAACATCAGCATCAAAGCGAGCACTCCAAGTTTTATAGGAATGGCATCACCTGTGAAATAGAGAACAGGCGAAGGCTCAGATGCAGATCCAGTGCTTGGCTAAATCTTCCCATTAAACCACATCAAACAGGAGAGAAAGAGAGACGCTTTGACAAAGCTCACCCACGGAGGTCTGAACCGTGCAGGGCGGCCGTGGTGGGGCATTGTGGGATTGTGGCCACACTACAGAGAGATTCCATTTCTGGAGCAGGGATCTGGCAGTGGCTGGCAAAGAGCAAAAGTGAAAGAGGGGTCAGCTCTCTGTCTCTCTCGCTCTCTCTCAGTGGGACGTTTGAAAGGGTGTGGGCTGCTGTATGAGGAAGATGGAACTTTAGATGTCCCTCTCTCTCGCTGTCTCTCTCTCTCTCTCTCTCTCTCTCTCTCTCTCTCTCTCTCTCTGAGATATTTTTATTTGCTGTAATGTTTGTGAACCTAGGTAAGATTGTGTAGACCCACATCACCAGAATCTCCTCTCTCTATCATTGGGCTCTCACTCTAAATCTGGATTTGTTTAAACAAGTCTCAGGCTTACTCTGCGCAGATGCTGGCCATATTGAAGCTCAGCTCTGGCTTGATGACTGCCAAACAATGTTGATCTCATACCCTCTTCCTTCTCCTCTTTTTCTGAGCTTTGAGGGCTTATTTAATCCAGTTCTTATTTCTTATTAATCTTATTTAATTTAGTTCAGCTATCAGCTTCTCCAGAAAGTTCAGTTCTCCTCCAGTCTTTTAATATGATTGATTATTATTTTATTCTATATACTGATTATTACTGCATATTTACAGTATTTGGTTTCTTTCTTTGTCAAAGTCAGAAAATTGTTTTGAACAGGCATGTTCTGTATGCATACTGTTACGATGGAAATGCAGTATGCCTAAATATGGTAATATATAAAAGACTAATAAATATGTCTATACTCTTTACAGCTCATCTAGAATATCATTATGATTTAAAAAAAAAAAAAAAAAAAAAAACAATTGAAAGCAAGCCACTATAATAAAAAACATTATTATCTTTGCATATGGAGCTTAATTATTTATCTGAGTTTTGGCTAAACACATGTCCATGTTGCATTGTTTTTCAGGACCACCAAATACACAAGTTGATACTGTGCCTTCAAACTGACACAAATGTACTCACATTAATGGCACAAAAACAATGCTTTTTACAATGATTTTTAAATATTTTATTTAGCTATTTAATTAATAGCTACATTTCTTAATATCATTTGTTGTGTTTTTATTTTGCCAAATTCTGAATATGACCCATACTGGGCAAAAAACTGTGACGTTTACTTGTGCATTAGCAGTACAAGCTCAGAAGTCCAGTGCTAGTATCTCAAGTTCAAATCCCAGGACTACCAGAGAGTCGGAGTCTTAACTTTTCAACTTTCAAACACTGTGCTTGGATCGTATCCTGTCTCACTTGTATGTCGCACTGAATAAAAGCATCAGCCAAATGAAAAAATATACATGTGACCTCTGAATGAGTTATAGCGTTTTATGGCAAATGTCGGTCAATGCGTCAGTGGGTCAACAACAATATTCCAATCTCTCCACAATTCTTCCTACATGAAAAGAATCCCTGACTTAAAAAGGCTACATTAAGTCTCAGTTAGGTTTAACTTAAAATGCACCTTAGATATTCTCTAGCAAAGTGAAAACAGGTGCTGTGGTCAGATGAAACTAAAAAAAAAAATAAAAAAAAAAGCTAAAGTTTTGGATGTCCTCCAAAATACTATGTCTGGAGAAAAGCCAGTATAGTTAACCATCATTTAAGCAGTAAAACACAGTGGTGAGAGGATCCTGTTGTGCAGGTGTTTCTCTTTAGCAGGGAGTGAGGTACGTGTCAGGATTTAAGGGAAGATGGATGGCACAAAATACAGGCTAAGTTTTGAAGAAAGCCTGCAGCCCTCAGCTAGGAAGTGAGAATGAGAAGATCACTTTTCAGTGTGACAAGTTCAACAACAAAGCAACCGTACAGTAGCTGCAGGACAGAAACGTCAGAATGTCCGATTTTACTGAAAAGCAAATGTTTCATGGTGACAAGTTAAACACCCAAGCAATAACACAGCAGCTGACGGACAGAAAGTTGAATATCCAACCTCAATCTTAATGATTTAAAAGGGGCAGTTAATCAACAGTCACCACACTTTTCGACAGTTTAAACAAATATAAGACGGAATATAAAATATTTCTTTTCATTTAATTATATACATTGAGCAGCCATAACATTAAAACCACCTGCTTAGTGTTGTGTAGGTCCAGCTTGTGCCACCAAAACAGCTCTGATCAGTCGAGGCATGGACTCCACAAGACCTCTGAAAGTGTGCTGTGGTATCTTACACAGAGACGTTAGCAGCAGATCCTTTAAGTCTTGTAAGTTGTGAGGTGTGTCCTCCATGGATGCTTGATCAGACTGAGATCTGGGGAATTTGGAGGCCAAGTCAGAACCTTGAACTCTGTGTCATGGTCATCAAACCATTCCTGAACAATTTTTGCAGTGTGGCAGAACACATTATCCTGCTGAAAGAGGCCACTGACATTAGGGAATACCGTTTCCATGAAGAGGTGTACTTGGTCTGCAACAATATTTAGGTAGGTGGTATGTGTCAAAGTAACATCCACATGAATGCCAGGACCAGAGCATCACACTGCTTCCGCCAGCTTGCCTTTTTCCCATAGTGCACCCTGGTGTCATCTCTTCCCCAGGTAAGCGACGCACACAAACCCGGCCATCCACACGATGTAAAAGAAAACATGATTCATCAGACCAGGCCTCCTTTTTCCATTGCTCCATGGTCCAGTTCTGATGCTCACGTGCTCATTGTAGGCACTTTCAGCGGTGGACAGGGGTCAGCATGGGAACTCTGACTGCGGTCTGTGGCTACTCGACCCCATACGCAGCAAGCTTCGATGCGCTGTGTGTTCTGACACCGTTCTATCATAGCCATTAAAGTTGGTTTATATAGAGTCAAGATTCTGATTCAAAGCAAAATGTGTAAGGAACAAAACACAACTTGGCGTTCAATATCAGAAAGTCCTATAGTGTTTTTATTCCTCTTTTCCCACAGCAGAAGTATACACCTTCTGTCTTAAAAACTCTTCTGGGTTGGACAAACCTCTGACCATTACAAAGTGCTGACACCGGAGACTCCTGCCATAAAAATGCTAATGTCTGCTTAGAGAAAACTTATATATATATTACTGATTTGAATCGCTTTATTCGTCTATTTATTCTGTTCATTATTAGCCTTAGATTATATAGATCATCCTCCAGACAAGTTCCTGTGAATTAGCTGTTGCTATGAAAACAATAATGTATTAGAGCAAGCACATTAAAACAAACCTGTGATTTTCTGTGCAGATGAAACTACTGTCAGAGATGTTGTTATAGAAAATTAATCACACACTGACCAATCAGTGACCAATCAAATTCAGAAATTCAATAGCACTGTGGTATAATATATGTTATAACACTTGTATAAGGTTAATTTTAAGTATCGCGTCTTAAAATATAAGCATACATAATTATTTATTCTTTCTATAGAAACCTTGTTGTATAACTTCTTTAGGCATATCCTGATTCTGAAAGAGGAACCGCAGAGGCTTTGATTACTGAACGCAGACATGGTTAACACACCGTGACTACTCTGTTTCCCTCGCTCGCTCCCTCTCTCTTCCTCTTCTCTCATTTCTAAACCAGGCTGCTAAATCCCTCCTCTCTCTGTGAGCATTGTTCCGGATCCTGCTTCCTGCCTATCCGTAATCTGGGAAAATGTAGGAGAGAGGGAATGAGGGGATGTTGGGAGCAGAGCGGAGAGTGAATAAGGGAGGGTGAAACCGTGACTAACTCCATGGTAACGCAACAAGAGAAGAAATCCCCCAAATAATAAATTCAATTAGACACTCTGGATGTGGGCCAAAATCACTTAATCACTATTTTATGAGAAAAAGAGAAAGATAGAGACTGACTGGCAGACAGACAAACAGTTTTAGGGGGGAAAAATGTAGACAGTGTCAGCAAAGAAGAAGGAACCAAAACCACTTATACTTACGTTCTTATATGTTCACCTGATGTCCTGATTCCCAAGTTATCATTCTGAAGTCTGTGCATTCAAATGTGCTGCTAATATTAGTACTCTAACCTGATCTATTTTTGAATCTTCCTCACATTTCTTCCTGTCTTAAAAGTCTACATAATGATTATAATATTTATTGAATTATAATAGTTGATTTCTAAAAGAAAGTTAGCTTTAACAAAAAGATAAACCAACTAGACTTGAGGGTGGTCCATCTGGCCCTGAAGTCTTTCTTGCAAGTTATCAGACGTGACTGTTCTGATCCACTCAGACCATCAGCTTAGCCCATAGATGGGCTAGACGCCACTCTCTGAGGATCTCCTGCTCATGGGGCTTATTTAGAGGTGTACCACACCAAGACAACTGGGCTGCTGCTACCTGGGTGTCATTATGCACCTTCTCCAAGTGTTGCAAGGTTAACATCACCCCTCTCGGTAGTGAGTGTGTGACGGTCATCTATGAGCACCTTTCAAGGCAGTCCTAGGGTCAGGCCTGTTCCTTGTGACATTGCTGGCGGATGTAATCCAGGTGTTATAGCTTGGATTTAAACCTGAAATGGGTCCCAGTCCTAGTCCTGATACACACCTCTAGTCTCCACCAGATGCCATGTGAACCTTTCTCATAAGCTTTTTAAAAATTTTTAAAAACAATAACATGCCTTTTATTCATATCTGTATTTGTATCTGTTTAGAATGCATTATCTGGTCATTCTGAACCACAGTTAAATAAGTAGCTAGCATTATTATAACTTTCCTTTGACCAGCATCCATTTTGGGCAGACTAAAAAACACCATGGTAATGTGTACATGGCTACATGTCACTATGTAAACAACTATATAGCATGTCTTATTTTTAGCATACACAGCCAGCCATGGCGTTATGACTGTGAGCTGCAGACCAGCAGGTTGAGTTAGTGCTCAGTTAGCGCCCAGAGTAAGGCAGGAACTCATCTCAGAGGTCTCTCTAGTGCCTGGGGTGTTTCTCTAGGCTGGTGTTTGTTTTGGATCTCGAAACACACATATGGGTTAAAAACATCAGAGAGGGTGTGTAAAAGCTATTCATGGATCAGTGCTACAGGTCACACAGATCAGGGGTCAAAAGTCAGGGTAAATCAAAGTGTGTGGTGTGGTCTTTAAATGAATTTTTGCTGTGCTTGTATGGATCTCCACCATGGAGGCATCAGAGAAGACTAATAAAACGGATAGATTAGAATGTGCACCAAGCCTTGACACATACAATCCTCCCAACCCTAAATACACACACAGACACACACAGAGTCTTGGCTGAAATAATTACGACTATAAAAAGGCACTATATTTTCAAGAAGAAATGCAAGAATGTTTCCTTGAGAGGTTTTTAATATTTTTATTTATTAACGGGATTAAAATATGCACTGATTTATTGTTAAAGGTCCATATTTATGCTGCTTTTACTCTCTGAAGAGAACTCTCCATACTGAAGTTAGCTCATATCCAGGGTGAGGTCACTGGAAATCCACAGATAATAAGCTCTGTAGGCTTTTTCATCCCTGCCAAGTGGGTTTTTTTTTTTTTTTTTTTAAATCTCAGCTTGTCTTTACTTGTGATCTCAGACGCTATTCACTAGAGAACACTCCAGAGAAGTGTGTTTGAGAGAGGGGTGGGGATGCCACTTGTTCTAATACCTGTGGTTTTACTACGCTGAAAACATTTAGTTAGAACAATGGAGAGGGTGAGGGAGAAAAACCAAGTTTGACAGAAACGGATATGTATGCAGTCACTACTTTACAGACACCATTACAGCCTCTCTATTTTCTCACTTTTACAGCTGCAGGGTCTCTCGAGAGGGCAAGAGACATAGAGATAAAAACAGAAAGAGAGCGTGAGAGAGAAAGAAAAGCCATGTCTGATTGTAGTCAAACTTTGAGATTAAAGTCTTTTGAACGCATAGAAACCAAACCCAAATTTTGGACGCTTGTGCTTTTTCCCTTTCCATACGGTCACACAGTTATGACAGTTGCAGGAAATTACATAGCTCTTCCCTGAGGCACTGCTGTCTTTAGAATACTTATGCAACTATATTGTTAATACCACAGGGAAAGAAATTGAAGGTTTTAGATCGGATAGTGAGAGTGGGGGACTTTCTGTTTTCCTGTACATTACCAAAATTAAATGAAAGTTTTAAGATAAATAATTGTTAGATAGGTTTTCATATTTAATATCATGTAAATTACATGTGATTGTGGATATATTAAAAACATATATACATACTGTATGTAATTACAGTATGTAATTACATACAGTACTACATAACTGTATTATAATATAATTTTAGAAAAGTCCAGTGTTTCCAATCCTGCTCATATAGGATCTCTATATTTTAGAGTTTTTCAGCTCTTACATTCCCATTTTTTAATTCACAGAAGAGTTATCAATGAGCTGATGAGTTGAATTGGGTGTGTTAGAGCTGAAAAACATTCAAATGTGCAGTGCACATTGGTCACATGACCAGATTAATTTGATTTAAATAAGTACCCAAGACTGCAATAGGTTGGCACCCCGTCCAGGATGTCCCCCGCCTTGTGTCCTGAGTACCCTGGGATAGGCTCCAGGCTCCCCTGGATAAGCAGTACAGAAATGGATGGATGGATGGATGGATGTAACTGAGAAAGATGATGTCTGTATCAGAACTCTATAAAAGGAATTATGTAAAGCCTGTTATAATACAAATAGACTATGTTTACCTTATTTGGTAAATGTAATTTTTAAGGGGTTGTTATTGATTATTTTAATTAAAAATTGTAATGAGTGCCACATTTATAATATTCTCACATGAGCTGTAAACGTGAACAGTCACAGGTGAAACCGGTGGAAACACAGCAGCTCACTGCTCATAGATAATTCTGACTATCCACATTATATATGTATGTTAAATGTATCAATATTAACATGGTGGTTAGTTTGCAACATGAAGAAAAAAAAAATACAAGTTAGTGAATGGGTTTCATTTTAAAAAACAATTGGATTTAATTGTGTATGTTTTGAGACTTTCCCTTCCTAGAGGTCACAATTGCGACAGTAAATAAATCGTCCATCCAAACATCCATCCATTTTCTGTACCGCTTATACAGAAGGGTCGCGGGGGAGCCTGGAACCTATCCCAGGGAGCTCGGGGCACAAGGCGGGGGGCAACCTGGACGGGGTGCCAACCTATAACAGGGCACAATCTCACACACACACGCTATAGAAAATTTGGAAATGCTAATTATCCTACAATGCATGTCTTTGGACCGGCGGGAGGAAACCGGAGTACCCGGAGGAAACCCCCAAGGCTCAGAGAGAGTGTGCAGGCTCAACACACACAGGGTGGAGGTGGGATTCGCAGCCCGAACTCTGGAGGTTCGAGGCAAACGTGCTAACCACTAAACCTCCTTGCCACCCCCCAAATAAAACTTATATGTACACAAATATATAGTTTTTGAAAATGTACACAGTTTGTACAACAGGGCTGTAGGATGCACTCATAACTGGGAGAAACTGGGGATTACTGTAAACTGCTTAAACTCTATTATCAGTAGACTATTGGTGTTAACTGTTGTTACATAGACATACTAAGAGGATAAAACTTGTGTGGATTATTCCATGGTTTAGAATTGTAGCCTGAGCCATTAGCCATGTAGAATTGAGTGGTGAATCAAACGAATCAAACCTAGAATCAACCCTGAACCTTCGATTCACTCATAGCATAATAGTATGTTCAAAAGAGTCGGATCAGTAAAGTGAATCTTGTCACTATAGTAAAAGGCTCCGATTTTAGAGATCAGCCTCCAGTGGTGATGGCGAACTTGGAGTTGAAAGCACGCTAACGGAAGTTGTCTCAGCTCATCTAGTCCCGGTGCAATGCGCTCGCTCTTCTCCGCGGTCTAACGACTCCAAACACTCCAAGCACCGACACGGTTCTTCGGCATCGGCGCTGCACTCGCCGCAGTTCATCGGGTGATTCGGGGCTCTGGAGGCTCCCTCTGAACCCGCAGAGTCTGCAGCGATTTCACTGAAGTCTGGATGCGCGTTTTGATTTGCGCTTTATTTTGGAAGTGCATGAAGACACAATGAGGAGCTGTGATTCATGCTGCAGGAGAATGGACGTTACTGTAACACTGCTGCTGGTAACGCTTGGTGAGTCCGAACCACTCATTCATGTTTCCGACGTTACTGAACACACTCTTTTAACAGTCCAAGCTTTCTAAAGGGGTTCTACTCTTTTCTCAAAGTTGCAGTTATCCAGGACAAACAAACAAACAAACAAACAAACAAAAACCTTAAGGGTGCTTAAGTACCCAATATCTGTATATAGGATCATTCTGTTGGACGCAAAAATGTGCACGTTACTATGCGCAAATGTGCAGGGTGTGCATGCAAAAAAATAAATGAGCACATTTGGTAAATTGCTCACTTGTTTGTGTGTTTAACTGCTCTTAATAAACTTTTTTTTTTTTTTTTTTTTTAAATAATATCTGATCATAGGCTATATCCATCAGAAATGAGGGATGGCATGTTTCACCCAAACAGAAGAGTCAGATACATATATTTTTTTTCTTTATGTTATGAATAAGACTAAGATTGTAGTCAGGCTTCGGAATATTTTTTTTTATTTCATTCTCAGTTAATTCTTAATGAAAATTTCACACAACAGATAACCCTGTAGTCTCTATAATCCAAAGAGTGTTTGAGACATGTCACATCAGTAATGCTGTTTTCTTTCTTTCAATCTTTCTTTCTTTCTTTTTTATCATAATGCAAACTACTTTTCATCTTCCTCAAATCCCATATTAGATTCTTCAGAATTCACAATTTTTTTGGCTCACAATGTGCTACCAAGTCTTTACGCATCACATCATAAACTGCTGTATCTCTGTAATATGTAAAGTAATATCATAAGTTCTGCATTACAAGATGTGCAAACTGTCTCATGGCTCATGCAGACAAAACATGTTACAGACGTAATGCATAACTTTACTGCTAGATGATCTTCAGTAATTTGTTCCTTATTTTTATCGCACTCTCTAGATGTTGATGAAATCCAAAAGGCATCCTAAATTTATTGATATTAGTCTTCAGTTGTTTTGTATAGGATCCATTTGGCTAATGTGGTCAATCTGAAGAGGATCAATTTTTGAAAACTGTTTTCCAGACTGTTGTTTGGAAAGATGAAAATACTGGTGGTCTGTCATTTCACACACAAAAAAAAATCTGAGGAAAAGTGAACCTTTGCTTTTGATTCTGTCCTGCGTTCCTTCTCGAAGTCTGCACTTTGGTGATGTTGAGGTGTGTGACTGATCACACTGATAAAAATTTAATTGGTTGCATCATGATGAACTCAGCGGATTGCATGTTGTAATTCTTTCTAAAACGGAATACGATTTATAAATGTGTAGGCTATACAGATTAATTAGATCACTGATCACACTCTATAATCAATTTCACATCAGTTGTTACTCTAATGGTAAATGCTGCTTGATGGCAAGTTAAATGACTAACAAAAGACACTTCATGACTCATTTTCTTTGAACATCTTTTTCACTGTTGTTGGCTTTAATGCTGATGCATCAGCCTTACAACTCATCTGCAGTGATTGGTCTTCGATAATTGCAACAGGTTTTGGGTCATAGACAGCTGTTGTGTCTGCTTCAGCAGGCTCAGTAAGGTCACACAGAGGGTGCTCATGAGCGTCCTCTGGTTCTGGAGTCGCCTCCTGTCTTGAACATTTTAGCATTTCCTCTGTACCCAACACACCTGATTCAGTGAACAAGCTAATTACCATCACTTACTGAGTTGAAGTAGGTGTGTTAGATCAGGGGAAACACCAAATGTTCTGGACCAGGGGTACCCTACTACATCACTGACTTTTCTTCAGTATTGCTTTCTCTTTTCCAAAAGGCCTGCAAGCTCACATTTGTAAGAACAATGTTCCCATGCTATGGAGGTTCAATGGGGAGATTATGTTTAAATCATTTCTTTTCAGAGGAAGAGACGGTAATAAAGTGCACTCCCTGGGGCTCTTGGGTAGATGAGGGTCATTCAGGAGTTGAAGGCTTCACTTTAGCACTCTGTAATGCTGGCCTGGCATGGTAAGCACAGATTACTGCATTGCCCCTGACCCGTTCTATTTGCTAGAAAGGACACCCGGAGGCCAAACATTCAGCTCTCACTTCAAATGGGGCCCAGAGATAAAAAAGTGATATTCTCAAATCCACTGAACTCTCAAGTGTGTTTAAAGGAATCTAACGTTCAATTAAGTGGCACGTTATTGCAGCCTTTCCTGGCACCCATAAAACTGCCGATGTCAGGCTGGATTAGAGCGTACTGTAAATTTATGGGGGGGGGGGAAACCTCAGGATAAGGTCGAAGAGAAACCAAAGGAGCAGCTTAGAGCTCGGCTTGATGTTATGCAGAGCCGTTTTCCTACACACTGACACTAAAGTTGTGAAATCCTACTCAGTAGACTAAGAGGCAAAAATGATTAGGCTGCTGGCACATACGAGTTAGCAAATCTCAATAAAATGTATAAAGTAACATTAATCAAACATAAAAACAATATTCAGTCCAAATCTTATTAGACACTAAGCAAAACAGACATGAGGCAATGTAATCTAATACATACACTTACTCCTGTGCACATTAAGATCTATTTCTTTTTTTATATACATCCAATAAATTTCCTGTGGATACATAAAACTTGTGTATATAACCTGTATTGACACAGGAACTAATAAACGGTTTCTTGAGAGAAGGCTATCAGAGACAGGCTATCCCTCAGACATGAAGGGAGACACGGTAAAGTGCTTTAGAAGAGAAGCAGCATGTCACCGAAGTCCTGGATTTCTCTCACCAGATTCGGTCGGTTCGAGCTCTCACCAGAGCTCGTCTGTCTGTTTGTGAGCTGTCCCAGGACTGTTAGCTCACTGATGGGATCCGTCCAACTGGAAATGTTCTCGGTGGTTAAAGCATGGGGAACTGAGTGGGTGCTTTGAATTAGAGCTTGAGAAAAAGTGGTTATGAGCCTCAGGCTGGAGTAGAAGGGGCTATTTGGCTTCCAGGTATGGAGGTTTGACAATTAACCTCATAAGAAGGATTTTAAAAAGCAGATTTGTTAAGCGAAAGCAGAAAAACAGGCAGGGTCAGACACCAACTCATTTGTGATACACTGGTAACATTTAAGAGTACAGTAGACAAAGGCTGGCAGCATACTCATGCATGGGAATTATAATGAAATCATGTCCAGTCATGTCCTCTATGTACCCAGGCTGCTGGACGCCAGTAGGTTGTAAATGCCCTCAATGGGTCATGGGTCATAAATACACTCCATGGTTCAGTGCCACTGTATATTTATACTGTAGGTTTTGGCATCATGTATGCGTTCATAATGCTGGATGATCTTATTTATTCCAGTGGCTCATCACTGTACTGGCTTTATTCTGTCCATGAGCGTCATGCAATATCAGATTTACATTAATCTGTCTAAGTCTCCGTACCAACGTCAAGTCAGTTTGGTTCAAATTCCTAATGAGTCCATGGATATAAACATAACATCAAACTTTACAATCTTTGAATAAATAGCAAGGTTTTCTGTTTTTTTTTTTTTTTTTTTTAAATGCTGTGAATACAAAATTGCCTTCCTTGAAAAAAGTGAAACTGTGCAACTCGATGACAAGGCAGGGGGCTAACATGCCATTAGAAAATCTCCCAACAGCAGACATGTCAAGTTGCCTTTTCATGTTATTGCAATATGTTTACATAATAGAAGCCTTCCGGGTTTTGCTGTGGCCAACTTCTCCACAGTGGTTTCAGATATCACAGTTTAGAATTATTCACTTGGCAGGCTTGATGAGTGGGAGTAGGTGCAGGTGCAAATGGAGCCGGTATGTCTTCAGGGTGAAGAGAGAGAGAGAGAGAGAGACAGACAGACAGACAGACAAATGGGGGGGGGGGACTTGGGACAAAATACTGTACTACTGTTACTTTGTCCTCACTGGTCAACATGCTGCTCATTCTATATGAAAAACTATGGTTCTAAAGCCCTATCTGGATGGGATTAGTTTAGTTGAATAGGTGCGGTAATGTAATTATAACCTAAGAATCTCTGTGATTTTTGTTTTATCTGGATCTGCAATAGCATAATTTTTCATGGACTGCACGTTCTCATATGTGGAAAGTTTATACTGTCCTTTACCTACTAAAAACCGATCTCTAGAAGTAACTCCAGGTAATTTAAACATCCCCTGAAAATTTACACTCCATTATATCCTATGCCTTTTTCTTAAGCATGGAAAGTGCTGTTTTTTATTGTGTCTTGCCTAAATACAACTGAACCCTTGTTGAATATGGTAACCAGAGTTGGGTAAATTACTCAAAAAACGTAATCCACTACAGATTACTAATTACTACTTTAAAATTGTAATCTTCTTACATGACTGATTACTGCGTGTAAAAAGTAATCAGATTACTTTCATGTTACTTTCAAAACCTATCAAGCCTACAAAAATACACTACAAAGTGAAACTCATAGTTCTATCAGTAATTTTAGGGCGTATCAATGTATGACTCGGGTGTTGTTACTGCTTGTAGGACTACCAGAACGATAAAATATAAAACTTTTCTACCTAGGCTAGTTTGGTGTTGCTAGCCAAGGGGAGGCACAGCTAAGCTATCATGCTACTACTATTAGTTGCTACAGTGCTATGCAAAGTACAGTTGTGCCCAAAAGTTTGCATACCCCTTGCAGAATCTGCTAAATCTTAATACTGTTAACAAAATAAGAGGTATCATAAAAATCTCATGTTCTTTGTATACATATGGTCCACAAGACAAGCTAACAGCTGAAGTTATACAAAATTACCCCATTCAAAAGTTTACATACCCTTGATTCTTTATACTGTGTCGTCACCTGGATGATCAATGACTGTGTTTATGTTTTGTGATAGTTGTTCATGAGTCCCTTGTTTGTCCTGAGTAGTTAAACTTCCAACTGTTCTTCAGAAAAATCCTCCAGGTCCTGCACATTCTTTGCTTTTCCAGCATCTTCTGCATATTTGACCCCTTTCCAACAGCGGCTATATGATGTTGAGATCCATCTTTTCACACTGAGGACAACTGAGGGACTCGTACACGGCTATTACAAAAGGTGCAAACATTCACTGATACTCAAGAAGGTAAATGGTAAAATAAATGGTAAATGGCACACTTATATAGCACTTTTATCCAAAGCGCTTTACAGTGTGTCTCATTCACCCATTCACACACACACTCACACACCAATGGTAGCAGAGCTGCCATGCAAGGCACTAACTTGCCATCGAGAGCAACTTGGGGTTCAGTGTCTCGCCCAAGGACACTTTGGCATGTGGAGTCATGTGGGCCGGGAATCGAACCACCAACCCTACAATTAGTACACAACCAGCTCTACCACCTGAGCCACAGCCAACCCAGAAGGTAAAACGATACATTAAGATCCAGGGGGATGTAAACATTTGAACAGGATTTGGGTTACATTTTAATAAAATGTTTGCAAGCTGATGCAATCACAATCACAGACGAGCTTGTATGTTTTGGATCATGAGCAGATCCTTTCTTCCTCTACACTTTGTCCTTTCCATCATTTTGCTAGAGGTTAATCTTGGTTCCAGAATTCTTTTGGCTCATTCCTGTATTTCTTTGCAGATTTCAATCTGGCTTTCCGATTCTTACGGCTGATGAGTGGTTTGCATCTTGTGGTATAGCGTCTATATTTTAGCTCTCTATGTCTTTTTCAAACGGTGGATTGTGATACCTTCACCCCTGCCCTGTGGAGGTTGTTGGTGATGTCACTGACTGTTGTTTTTGGGGTTTTCTTCACAGCTCTCACAACGTTTCCGTCATCAGCTGTTGTTGGCTGAACCATTTGGTGTGTGTTGCTCAGTACACCAGTGGTTTCTTTCTTTTTCAGGGCATTCCAAATTGTTCTAATTCGCTATGTCCAATGATTGATTTCCCCTCTTTTCTCAGCTTCAAAATGGCTTTCTTTTCTCCCATAGACAGCTGTCTGATCTTCATGTTGGCTTATGCTTTTTAACAACAAAGGCAGTCTTCACAGAACCAGGAGTAGTTGTTCAGAGATATTTATTGTATAAACTATCAATCTAACAGGACACACCTGGGTAACAAGAAACACATGTCAGTCACATACATTTACATTTACATTTATTCACTTAGCAGACGCTTTTATCCAAAGCGACTTACAAATGAGAAAAATACAAGCAAATGTTCCAGTATTTTTGTTATATGTTCTATGTTGTTTAACACATCTACATATAAATACCGGTAAATAAAAGCTAAACTCTCTTCTCATATTCATCTTTTGATCTCAAAGCCAAATGTCTTCAATTAACAGCAAAAATAAATGCTGTTGCCTTGCTGTTCCAATAGTTTCTGAGGGGACTATACCTCAAAATACTGTCATTAATGCAAATATTTCAGCAAGGTTAATATTGGCTTACTTTCATTTTTTTGTGGTAAAATATGACAAACTTTTCCATTCCAGAACTGTATATTTCCAACACATTGCATATTTCCAAAAATAATGGCTTTCAATAAGGGGGAGGAACACAGCTAAGACTGCTGCATCCACAAGAGCCCACACACCTGCATCTCCTAAATTTACATTTATGGCATTTGGCAGATGCCTTTATCCAGAGTGACTTGCATTTACCTCATTTATACAACAGAGCATTTGAGAGCTAAGGGCTCAAGGGCCCAGTGATGGCAGCTTGGTAGTGATTTGTGGGATTTGAACTCATGACCTTCTGATCAGGAGTCCAATGCCCCCATGCCATTATTCTCCTAAGCCTGGTGTGAACTGTTCTGCTACAACCATTGTTTACAAGTCAGGGAATGAATGCAAACTATAAGTGGAGTTTTGCCATTCAGCTACATCACTTAGATGCAGTACTGTATCTGAAGTTTGCTTTAAGATAGATTTTAATATCCTGTGGAGATAACCTTTGGTTAGCCTGAGCCTGTTTACTCCATGTTACATGCTATTTGCATGCAAGTAAATGTTGGAAGACATAAATTTTGGACCTGTTACCCCACATGCATGGTCACTAATGATTTCACTTGAGCTGGTGAGATTACTGAGTGCTTTACACCATGGAAAACAGACTATTTAATGCTAAAAAAATACAGTTGTGTTTGAAATGCAATCATTTCAAGGATATACTATGTTTTAGCTCTTTAGAGAGGTCTCAAATGAGCTAACAGTGTTCACTGTGTTTTTTGAGAGTAGCGCAGACAGACTAGCATTGTCTTTGGTCAGCATTGGCACATAACTATCCCTAATAATGATTTCCAAACTTATCTTGGTGTATGAAAGACATCCTCACACGTGGATTTTTGCCCAATAGCCTCAAGCTCTGATGCTCTTTCATTTCGGATATGTTTGCCTTTAAATTCCTCAGCTTTTTGGGGCTTCCTGGTGACCACAGAGGTGGTTGTAATATATGAGGTAAGAAATGTGCCCAATGTTATCCCAAAATAAAAGTTCTTAGAAAATAATATGAGTCCATATATCAGCAGATGTGATATAAATGATAATCTAATAGCTGACGTCTACACCTTTCAAAACTCAATACTTTCCAACTCACATTTTTGAATCATCACAAGAGTGGGCTGTTTTGAAGGGTTTAAAAAGTGTTGCTTAAAGAACCTCCCACTGGGAAATCAATATGAAAGAGTCTGTCATTGGGCCACTGTGGTCTGCCATTAAGTGTTAGAACTGCTCTGAAGATTGGAAAAGTACCAGGTGACATTTTTCAAATCTTCAGCTCTCCAGTTTTGGTGAACCTGTACCCACTGCGGCCTCAGATTCTTGGCTGTGTCATGTCCTGCTTTCTGAGATGCTTTTCTGCACATCACAGTTGTAAAGAGTGGCTACTTGAGTCAGCCTCCCTATCAGCGCAAACCAGTCTGGTCATTTTCCCCTGACCTCTCTCATCAAGGTGTTTCTGCCCTCAGAACTGCTCCTCACTGAATGTTTTTTCACACCATTTTGTGTAAACTCTAGAGACTTTTGTGCATGAAAATCCAGAAGTGAGTGAGCCGCCAAAATCCACTAATGAAGTGAGTGTATAGAATCAAGTCAGTACATCCCACTTAATAAGCAGTGCTTTATTTTATAACCCTTAAGATTATGACTTAAAATAATACAAAATAGGCAGAGGGCTAAGCATGTCTTTCATGTGGTTGTGTGTTCAGCAGGCTGGACAGTGGGTTCATCTCTGTATGTCGCGGATGCTCGATCACCTCGTCTGGCTCTGGAGAACAGCTTGAGTTGGCCGCCCAAAGACACACAGTGCCAGCACATGCTAAAGCGTCTCCATAATGGAGCACGTGTTACTGTGCCGATGCCCCCTAACATAGATGGCCTCTGGGTCTCCACCAGGTGAGCATGTGACCTGAGATCAAATCTGCTTCTGACCTGTAATAGTGAAAAGTACTGAATGTGAAAATAGATGCTTAATGCCGTACAGGTAATGAAGAAAATGATGGATTATTTAAGGAATATCTAACCCACATTGGCTTTCACTGTTTGTCTGGAACATTAATATTTTATGGTACGGTCTGGCAAAGACTTGGGCATTATGTAATTCACAATATAAAGAGGTTCACTTGGATTTTTTTTTAGCTAGAATGATTGTTTATTCTGTGGAAATAATTGTAGGTAGTAATGACAATTTTGGTCAAGACATTCATTTTCCACATATACTGTAACTAGAGTAGAACCACAACAAAAAAAATATTTTTAAAACCATTATTCTCAACAACAAAAAAAAAATATTCTAAATTCAGAACCAAAAATCTCTGTTTTTAGATGATCGGCTTTCATTCCTGTTCCTAATGAGAAGGATATTACAGAAGAGTTTCCCAAAATTGTGATCATCACGTTAGATTTTAAAGTAAAATTAGTGAAAAATATTTTTACAGTGTAAAGTATTTTTTACACGATATTTTCTTGACTAAATAATAAAGAAATTATTTTCCAACAAACTTATCTTTCAAAGTTGTCCACTGAGAGCACCTTCACAGTGAAATAAATAAAAACAAAATTAAAAATCATTAAAATGTCATATTTTACTGTTTGAAAAATTACATTTTTGAAGAAAAAAAAAAACAAGAGATCACATCTAGTGTCTCACGTTAAAGTGAAATTAAAATCAATAAAAGGTCACATTTTTTAAATGTATTTTGAACAGTTTTTAATTGTGCATTAATGGTATTTTTTATGACTTCATATAACTGATAGAAAATAGGAACATGTGTGCTTGTACACTTAGTTCTAGCTTCCTTTCTAACCCTCCACAATTTGTTTCCTCCATTCATTTTCCGGTTTCTATGGCAGCTGCGAGGTACGTCCTGGCCCGGAATTCATCACCCGCCTCTACCACTTCCAACACAACCACACATTTCAGGCCCACCAGTTCTACTACGCCGACAACCACTGCACGGTGCCCACCTACACACTGGTGATCCAGGGTCTTGTGCGAATGCGCCAGACTTCATGGGTTATTCGTGGTGGCACAGAGGCTGACTACCACATCCACCGCATTCAGGTGAGACAGCATGACGTTACACTGTAATAAGGAAATCTGTAACACCATTAATAATGTGCTATAGGCTACGAGTAGATGGGGATTTTACAAAAACATTTCTGAAATATAGCTGCAAGCAGCAATGGCGGATTCCTCCCCAAGATTGCGGACCATTTCAAAATTTACATGGTAGAGGAATGTATCCCACAGATACAACATTTCAACGCATTTGGATCAATGGCAGATTTTAAGTTTATTTTTGGAGTTTTCCACAAATGATCATTGTAGAGAAAAATCAGGTGTCAGTGAGAATTTTGAAGCACGTGCGGACTGTAGAGGAAGGGAGACATCCACTGGCAGAGTGTAATAGCATTTAGCCAAGCATGCATATTTCAGATATTCACAATAAATCTATTTTTCATTTTACATTAAGCCATTTCTCAGATTTGCTACACGACATTGTCAAGAGTCTTCATATAAACTGGTGATTGAATCGGAGTATCCGTTTTATGACTAGCGGATGTGTAAAAGATTATTTTAGCGTTAGCAATAAATTATTATTCCTTTTAATGCCATTGTTTTTGGAGATATGAGGTTGCCATCGCACATGATACAGATCAAGTCCATGGGTTAATGTTCCATTGATTTATGGACACAAGAACTAGTTGTCAATTGACAGTTGACAGTTTTCAATTCACCAATATGTAAATAGTTCAATCAATTTATATTTGATTCCTTATTGCTTATCACCCTATAGAAGTACATGTTTCCCCACATATATGTACCACAGGTCAAGTCAGTTGGACCTACGGTTCCCAAGGAGAAGACTTTTTGTAGTTTTACACAAATTATCAATGTACCAGAAAATCTATCATGGCAGATTTTATGGGTCCCAATGGCTTTTTTGTTCCCCATGAGAAATGGGGAAATGAGAAATAAGGCATGTATACCAATTTTCAGACATTTTGGACTTATGGGGCAGAGGGAAAATCGCATAGATTTGGGCGTGGCCTGTAGCGCCACCTATAGGCTCATGTGGGCCATTTGTGGTGTGGGAGTTACTCGTGGCCTGTAGTATCAATGTGCCAAATTTAAAAACTTTTTACTATTCAGATCTTAAGTTTTTGGGCACTTTACGGAGATAAGGAGAATAATAAGAAGCAGAAGAAGAAGAATGCTAATAATAACAATAGGTTTCCTACTGACAGAGGAATCCTAATTAGATGTCCTTTGTAAATATGAGAGAGAATGGTATATATTGTTGCTCAGACTAATTTAGTGAATATTCACCTTGCGGTTGCAGGGTTTCATGACATTTAATGTTATATAAAGCAACAACAAACAAAATTGAGGCAAATCAGACCACTAGTGGCTTTTCCTCCACAGAGTCTATTGTTTCAGATATTAATACACTTTTTTCTTCATATATACCATGTTTTGCTTACTCAATCAGAGTTTAGCCGATGTTTAGCCAATCAGAGACTGTGGCTAAGGTTTATTGTTATGTATATGTGATGTTATGAGTGCTTTCTTACCGTTCTACCCATAATAAAGGTGGTATGCCACTCTACGGGCACGGCAAAGGAGCTGAGCAGGCGTTTGGCACAGAGCTGCGAGCGAATGAAAGGTGCCTCCTTGGAGCCAAACATAAGTTATGAGTTGTGTAGCGAGGAAGGAAGCTGCAACTGCTCTCACGGCCTGAACTTCGCCATGCACGAGCTGCAACTGCTGCGTGTTGAGAAGCAATACGTGAACAGGAACATGGAGCAGCCCGTGGAGGAGCTCTTCCTAGGTGATATCAATACTGAGCTGAGCCAGAGGATGAGCCACAGGCCCTCCAGCTATCAGCCGCCACTGCAGAATGCTAAGGTCAGTGTGTGTGTGTGTGTGTGTACGAGTGCATATGTGTACATTCATGCACTTTTCCATATGTGCATATAAAAATGCTGGAAGGTGATTTGAGAACTTTGTGACTTGACATGAGTTGAGGAGTGCATGAAATGATTTTAATATTGCAAATCAGATTGAAATCATATGTACGTGTCTGTGTGTGTGTATGAGTAAAAGTGGAAAGTATGCCTTCCCCAGCTGTTGAGGCAGAAATTGGAGGGAACAGGCAACCAGCTGTGGTTTTAGTATCATTTAGTCATTTAGCTTCATATAAAGACATGATATATATATATATATATATATATATATATATATATATATATATATATATATATATATATATATATATATATATATATAAGGAAGGAACTCACAACTTAGCTTCAAATGAATCATTAGGATTGCTTCGGACAGGACGTTTGTTTATTTATTTATTTGATTAAAAAAAAAAAAAATTGCATAGTTACTTCAGTCTGTTTACCTCAATAAAATGAACCCGCTGCAAGATCAAAGTTCTCAATAAAACTTTAGAAACACTGGTTTTTGTTCACCACACTTTGGCACTGCTGTTACTATGTCAAACATTCAAAATAAATCGACAGTGAAATTGCCCTGATTTGAGCTTTGATGAGCATTTCGGGTGGTTTACACTTTGGCTCATACTCTAGACCTTCACAATCACTCACATTGTCTGTCTCTTTATCCCCGAAGACAAGTGTGTGCATTCCTGTCCAGCAGTTGTCTCATTTGGATACATGTCATAGCACAGGTCACATCATTCACTAGCCCCACATTAAACAGCTGTCTAAATAAACCGAGCCTTGTATCAGATGATTTCGATGATTTAACGTTTTACAGATCAGTATAGGGTCAGTGATGTACAAACAGGGTGGGAACAGTGATCAGATGTTATTTCCAGCGACAAGCTTTGCAGTGTTAAGCTCCTCCATGCAAGGACACGAAAGGCGAATCCTATCCTATCTCCCAGAGCAATCAACATGTGGTATTTGCAGAATTCACGCGGCCATATGAATTATTCCAGCAAACACATTCCGGGTCTGATTTCACACATGCCTGGGGCAGTTTTGGAAAGTTCTCCGTTTCTCAGCTATCGCTCCCCCTCTGTCTTTGTCCACAATATGAAAATAAAAGCCTCATTCAAGTCTGGCCTTTGAGTTTACAGAATATAACACCTTTCAAGTGTTTGACATGGGATCCTTCAGAGACACAGCAAAGAACAAGCAGACTGGCCTTGGACACAAGAACTGTACAGTAAAAAGATTTTTATTTTTTTTTTAATATATGGAAAACATTCTGCATTTAAAAAGACGTTACTTTTTTATGTCTGGTATAATTTCAGATCTGCTTAAATGAGACAGAAAGCCCTCCTTACAGAAACGATATCCACATAAAAAACGGTTTACACAATCCAGCCACATGGAATTCCAAACAAGAGTTGCTCTAAAGACTAAGCCAAGGAGAAAAAAAACCCCAACCAACCGTAAATGAGCTCCGAAGCATGTGGCACTCATTTTCATTCTAATCAACCCTAACGATTTGGTCTACACTTTGATGCATTGTGACCACATCAGCCAAACATGGTGGAACCTTGAATAAAAGACATTTAATTAACAACTCCGCCATCCACAGGAGGAGGGATCCTTCCTTTTTTTTTTTTTTTTTTAGATCTTTTACTGCTGTAATGACAATTCCAGCCATAAATCGCAAATAGCTGCTCATGCCCAGCTCCGGATCTGTTTTCAGAGGATTCGAGAGTGCCACTCTGTTCATTTGTGGTTATTGGGTGGATCAGAGCGGCCTGAGCAGAGGCCAGTGGCAGTCACAACTGTTTTCCTCTCGTTTCCCATTCCTCTGCCACTGCTTTCCATTGTCCCGTTCCAAACCAGTTTGGACCAGTCTGCAAGTGGTGTCAATTGTTAATTGACTGGCACAACTGAGTAAGTCAGCGCCCAAATGAGATGTTGGCGTTATCGTGTTTTAATGGTGCAGAAAGGAAAATATACGTTGTTTTTCTTATGTGGTGTTTTAACTACAATAATCACAACTTCCAAATGACTTTGGATAGGCTTGGCTAAATGAAACAGAAACTGGGGCCAGGCAGAGTGAGACAGGAAGAGAGAGTGAGACATGTTGTCAGATGTGTTGCATTGCCAGAAGACCAGGGATTCATCAACTGAAATGTTCATCAGCAGGATGGGGTGAACACATCTTGTCCACACATGCAGTCTGTCTTTTCTTTTCTTTCCATTGTTTCCTGTGTTGGAGTCTGTACCGAGTAGAGACGCCTCGTTCTAGCACATCATTAAATATTTGCTCGAGGAAAGAAAACATGCACACCATTTACTGCCATTCCATAAAATAAAATAAAAAATAAAATAAGCGTAAAGGAAGACATGTCCAGCTCTCTAGTCAAAACTGTTTTTCTTCTCCCAGACAGAACATATAATCCTTTGGACACACACTGGCATGGGTCCGTTAGACACTGCAGCCTGTTTAAGCATTTGAACAAAGACTGACGATCCTGTTTCACAATCCTTTTTTGCTTGTAAAGTCTAAACATGTGGCCAGTTTTGTTTGACCTTAACTTTGACACATATTCTTTCATATTCTTTTAGCATGTGGGAAACATGGACTAGAATTTTAACATTTCCATATTTTGAGAAAACCACGGATAACCCGTTTGCACTAAACTCTGTTATAAAAGATGTCTAATGGCAGATGTTGAATTCCACTGATGTTTATGGGAAACATATTTAGAATGCTTTTTCTTGGAGGTGGCAAATCCTACAGTATAGCTGTAGCATTTACGATATTTGATTGCTTCCTACTGCAATACAGGAGCCACCTGAAAAAGCTAAAGTAGCCGAGCAAACACCAATAAAATGCCAGAAAAGCCAAATCACTCAAGGGGAAAGGACCCGGAGACCTTAAAGGCACACTATTTTTTGGTAGCGATTAATTTCACTTTTTACACTGGTGACCTTTGACCTGAGAATTCACAAGCCACACTCTTTTCAGCTAATATAAAACAAGTGGGTGCAACTGTGGTATCTTTGTTCAGAAAAATAATGGGCCTGCTTATTATTAAGTAGTGATCATAGAAAAAGTGGATGCTTGGCTGAAAAAAAAAGCTACCGTTTCAGAGATGGGACTACTTTTCACAGTGAAGAATTCGTGCTTGTTGTATAGGTGCATGGATACCACAGGAAAGCAAAATGTAAAAGTTAGATAAAATTAGCACATAACTTGTCTCTCATATCGCTTTCATCCTTTGTTAGTGTTTAGAGTGTTTAGTTATGCAAAACTGCCTGTAGACTTTCCTTCCGTTCAGCATCCAGGTGTTAGACACTGTCCTTGGTGGTTATCTGGAGTTTATAAAAACAGCAGTTACTAGTGTTGTGATTAAATGGGATTTCCAATGTTTTTCTCACGCCAATGTGTTGAAATTCTTGAATATGTGATAATCACCCACATGGCCTGCATTTGTAAGTCAGTGTAAGTCACAATGTTACGCAGAAGTGTTTAAAAAGTGTTCGCCCTCATATAAATTAGCTTAATAAAAACAAAATGAAGAGTCAGGATGAATTTGCAATGCTTTTGGGAAAAAATGTGCCTCCAGATATAATGTGCGTTCTTGTTCTGGTAGATCATTAAATACTTGATCCTCTTTTGTAATCATCCAGCATTTCTGAATCTTGAAAATATTTCTGGAAATTACCACCATGCCTATGCATACCATTTAATGCCTTTAAACTAAGGATCATTGTTGCCAGCATGCTCAAAAGAAAGCAATTCTAGCTGTTAAATTGGTAAAAGATTTCATTTCTTTGTCAGATTTTAGTTCTGATCTCTCTTTCTCCACCTTTCTTGCCACCTTCAGAGTCACGAGCAGAACTGCATCGCGTGTCGGATCATCTCGCACTCGGACGAGTTCCGCCCTCCAATCCTGCCGCCACGGGCCGAGCTCACTGTAGACCTGCATGGCCAGTGGGTTTCCCAGCGGTGCGAAGTTCGGCCAGACGCACTGTTCCTCACAAGACATTTCATCTTCCATGATAACAACAACACATGGGAGGGTCACTACTATCACTACTCAGATCCCGTCTGCAAGCACCCGACGTTCAGCATCTTTGCCAGGGGGAGGTACAGCCACGGCGTGCACTCCACACACGTCATGGGGGGAACCGAGTTTGTGTTTAAAGGTAAGTATGGGTAAAACTTGTTAGTTAGTTCACTGTGAGGCATCAACCCCCCTTTTTTTGACAAGATACAGAGTTTTCAGGGGGATGATTTCAAGGCCCTGACTAGACAGGGTACCCCACAGAACAAAAATTGTCTATTATGGGAGACCCAACAATCCTACTGATAATTCAAAAGGAATTCATATTTAATCTATACATCAGTGTAAAATGAAATATAGATAATATTATGTAACTCGCTCTGTCTGGTTTTAGTGAACCACATGCGGGTGGTACCGATGGACCCGGGCACTACATCTCTCCTGAACATCTTTAACGGGAATGAATGTGGTGCTCAAGGCTCGTGGCAGATTGGAGTGGAACAGGACGTGACATTGACCAATGGCTGCGTGGCGCTGGGGATCCACCTCCCACACACCGAGTATGAGCTCTTTCACATGGAGCAGGACATTCACGGTCGCTACCTGCTCTACAACGGCCAGCGGCCCAGCGACGGCTCCAGTCCTGACCATCCCGACAAACGTGCGACCTCCTACCAGACGCCGTTGGTGCAGTGCTTGGCCAACAGCCAGAAGTCAGACGTCAACCTTGGTCACCATACAAAACAGCAGCAAAAGTTGAATAACCGCTGTTGCCCAGCTCACCAAAGCTACTTGATGGAAACTGTGGTTCTTGTGGGATTAAACATGCTGATTATGAACTTCTTTGGTTGAAAGAACACCACCAGAAGCTGAACTGATATTTCTGTACATCTTTGTACATATTGACACAAGGAGGACCAGAAAAACGAAAGAACGCACTCTGGCCATTTGGGAACAAGTTTACTTGACACACTTGGGCATTCTGCTCATTTTTCTGGTTTCTGGCCTACATCAAGGGTAGATTAAATGGAGATGGAGAAACGTGTGGAGAGGCAAGATTTCTTTTTTTTTTTGCCTCTGTATTGAAAAGACTGCAAAGAACTGAAACTGCTGCACCACAGTAACTGCACTTTAATAAAGCATGACTTGCAACTTGTACGGTTTCAATGAAATAAAAAACATTGTTTGATAGCCCTTATCTTATCAGCTTCATCAAGGAGGGTTTCCTGTTTATTTTCTCAACCTTTACTGTACACATATATGCTAACAAAGAGATATTTTTCTATGATATGATGAGCGTGAGAGTGTGCAAGTGCATTTGAAATAACAAAATGAACCAATTCAGGGTTGTGTAGATAGCAAGGGAATGACAGTGTACCATATTGTCAGTGGTAAACTCGTACAGCACGGTAAAGAATTAACATTTGTTTTTCGTCTGTGAAACAGGAAACTGTGAAGCTGTTACACAGTGTTCATGTTTAGCTTGGAGCAAAGCTGGAACAGGGCGGAAGAAGAGTGCCAGTTCTGATTTCCTGATGGTTTGTGATGTCTGCATGCATGCTGTAAGCTATCATTTTTGCTTACTGTATTTGGTTATGGCATAAATATTCCAAGCAATTGTGGCTTCGGATGTCCCACCAAAAAACTGACATTCTTCATTGCAGTTTCCAGGACTGGATCGGACATGAACCGGCAATATTAATTTCCCCCACTGGTATGAACTGTATTGGCTTAAAAAGCAAGCAGAGTAAAACATGATACTCCTTTGAGACAGAGAGGATGTGAGGCATTCTAGATTATGTTTTGTTTTGATACAGAGTGCTATATTGTTACTAAAGCCTATGTAGATCCACAGCTGAACTACATGCATAATTACCTGCAAGTGCCTTAAAAAGACATTGTCCTAATAACTGGATTGTAAGAACAGAAATAAAATATTTGAATGGGTTGTATATAATGATTATTATTATTTATATTTAAACTGTGGTAATAACAAATGCGCCCCGACGTAGTAAGATTACTAGTAATAATAATATTAATAATAATAATAATAATAATAATAATAATAATAATAATAATTAAAGCTACATGCAGTGTTTAACGGGGCCAAGCACCAAATGCGCAGCAAGCACAATGTGGAGCCTGAAGAGCACAAACAGGAGAAACAGAATGTACATTAATGAATAAAAGATAGGTTCAGAAGCACAGCTGAGAATAAGACCAAACAGGAAATTAACAGAACAGAGGCATTTATTTGCATGCCAAGAGGTTGAAATGTTGAGTCACAAAAGAAAGGAACCCAAAGATACATTACACAAACTTTTAAGAACTTGCATCACACGTTAATTAAACCCAGGACTTTCGGAATTGGTGCTTGTCGCTTATCACAGTGCACCACACAGAGAATGTACATTTGTTTTGATGCTGAGGAGAGCTTCCAAGGTGAGAATGAGCACACAAAATGATTAGTTAGAATGTTAACAGATACTGGATCATAACTTTTGCACAAATATGAAAATCAAAATTCTGCTGTCATTTTTGTGCACTCATCATCTGAGCTAATTTTGGTAAGGGTTCTTTTAACAACAAAAAAAACCCTTCTCTCTAGAACACTAGGTGGCGCTGTGTTAAAATTTCTCAGATACCTAGAGGACATGCTATGAACAATCACTACCAAATTTTGTGCTGATATGTGAAATATTTTAAGAGAGATTACAATATGACAAATTTCAAAATGGCAGACAGGAAGTTCGTCTGATCCTGGCAAAATTGGTGTCCCTGGATTTGCCATGACCCAGTGAATCCGTAGACACCAATATCATAATTTTCTGACAAACTATTCAAAAGTTATGAGCAAAAAATTTTCATTTTTAAAATCTCAAGACCTGTAGGTGGTGCTGTTCTCAAATCCAACATGCCCCTTCAGATCATGCTTGATGAAGTTTTGTTAAAATTGATCAAAGTGTGGCCAAGATACAGCCTCTGATCCAATTTTGGGTCAACATTGTTAAATTTGAGACAACATAACTTTTGAACACATATGAACATCAAAATTATATTCAGTCATTTTTGTGCAGCTCTGTCCTCTGATCATCTGAGCCAACATTGGTAAGAATCGGACAAAATTTGAACGAACCATAGCGAAAAAATTGAAAATGGTGACTGCAGTAATGGGTGGAATCTTAATGTAATATATGGATTGTTTTCAAAGTGAGAAGATTAATCTGACGAACTCAATTTCTTTCTCTAGGACAAAGTGTTCAACAATTATAACCATTTGAAATATGAATTTTTGAACTACTGGTGGCACTATAGAGTTTGTCCTAGAGACCTCATAATTGGTTCAGATACTATTCATGGTCATATCTATGAGTGGGCCAAATTTCATCATTTTCCTACTTACGGTTCAGAGGGCTACCATAGACTCCCAGTGGGAAAGAAGAAGAAGCAGAATAATAAGAAGAAAACTAACGGATACGCACACCTTCAGTGCTTGGCCCCTAACAAGAATTCCTTATATTTATATAGCACTTTTCTAGGCACTCAAAGTGCTTTACATTGTATGGCGGGGAAATCTCAACCACCACTAGTGTGTAGCACCCACCTGGATGATGTGACTACAGCCATAGTGCGCCAGAACGCCACCACACACACCAGCTATTGGTGGACAGGAGAGGAGTGAGTGATGTAGCCAATTCAGGGATGGAGATTATTAGGGGGGGGGCATGATAGTGAAGGGCTAATTGAGATATTTAATGACCACAGATAGTCAAGACCTCGGTTTAATGTCTCATCCGAAAGACAGTGCTGTTTTTACAGTATAGTGTCCCCGTCACTATACAGACCACAGGGTGAGCGCCCCCTGCTGGCCGCTCTAATACCACTTCCAGCAGCAACCTTTGTTTTCCCCAGGAGGTCTCCCATCCAGGTTCAATCCTGCTTAGCGTCCGTGGGAAACCAGGAAAGAGCTGCAGGGTGATATGGCTCTGGCAATAGTAGCCATGTTTCACTTTTTAACCCTATATTATCTTCTCACAACATCAAAACAGAACCCTGACGTCCCAGCCTGACACGAGTTTTACTTTTAGTCGTATGCTAATCACAGGTATTGCTAAGCGACATTGTGATGAAACTATATAGGGTTAAACCATGAAAAAAGGCACAAATTATGGAATCACCACACTTAGAGGCTCACCCAGCTTTTTTTACTTTTGTAGCAAATAAACAAACCACAGATATCACACAAAACGTTTTTGAACATTGAACATTCTTGCTTCATGAAACATAACGCAAACAAATTAAAATAAATTACTTTCATTAATGGCATATTTTTCCCCCAGATAAAGTAGAGGAAAAAATTATGACAACAGAATTTTTTTTTTTTTTTTTTTAAATCACAATGAGTACGTTGTTGCTCCTCCTCTGGCTTTTATGACAGCCTGAATTCTTTGCAACATGGACTTCACTAACGAAAAACAATATTACATTACATTACATTAAGCTGGTTCCAACTTTCTCCAATAGAGGCTGACAGTTCAGCTTTGCAGGACAGAACCTTGTCATGGACCAATTTTTTTAAATTAGGAGATTCGGACTGTTTGCTGGCCAGGTCACTGAGTTGTTCAGCCTTTCCTGAAGAAACACTTTAACACACTGCTCTTTGGCAAGATGCATCATCATCCTCAAAAATGACTTCATCACCAAACCTATTTTCTATCGATGGAATGAGAAAAGTGTCCAACATTTCAATGTACACCTGTGCATTGAATGTTGAGGTCTCTCCTGGTCCTCTACCTGACATGCAACCCCATATCATAAATGAGTGGGGAAGTTTGATGGTTTTCTTCTGGACCAGAAAAACATTCCAGCATCGTCTCCTTGGCAAATGCAGATTCGTGATTCATCAGTGAATATCACTTTCATCCAATCATCCACACTCCATGATTGCTTCTCTTTAACTCACTGTGACCTTGTTTTCTTCTGTTTAGGTGTTAACTTTGGTTTTCATTTGGGATTTTCTATACGTAAATCACACTTCATTCAGCCGAATTCTTACAGTTCTGTCACAAACATTGACTCCTGTTTCCACCCATTTGTTTTGTTGTGCATTTTAAATTTTCAAGGCATACTGCTTTAAGTTTTCTATCCTGATGCTTTAAGGTCTTCCTTGGTCTACCCGTATGTTTTCCTTTTATAACCTTCCCATTTTGTTTATACTTGCACCAATTTTTAGACACAGCTGACTGGGAACCACCAACAACTTTTGCCACACCCCGTGCTGGATTTATTTCTTGAAGGCATTTTATAATCCTTTCCATTGTTTCAACTGACAACTCTGTTGTTGGGGCCATGTTTCTTTTCAAAAAGTCCAAGGTTAACGTCTGTAAGCACTCTTAACTGCGGACTAATCTGCACCATTAACCTTGTGCTGGTATTTGTTTCAGAAATGCAAATTACAAGGCAATTCCTTAATTATTTTCCTCTACTTGATCTGGTAAAAAATATGCCATTAATAAAAATTATTTCATTTATGTTGTTTGAGGTATGTTTCACAAAGCCAGACTTGTTCGGCTACTAAACAAAAACTGTTTTTGTGTCATATCCGTGCTTTGTTTATTTTCAATGAAGTAAAAAACTAAGGTGAACATCCTCAGAGTGTGGTGATTCCATAATTTGTACTTGGTGTTCTAGTTACTTGACAACCTAAAAAGAGCTTCAGTGTTGCAGAAAGTTCTATTGCATATATACACAAGTGAGTTCTTAAAGTTTTACACAAGGAGACTATGGAAGATAGCCATCTGAAATTCTTCTGGAAACTTAAACATGGTGGTTTGGATGTGTACACGCGCATACATGTAGAAGAGGACATGGATGGATCAGACAGAACACATGGGGGGGAAAAACCCACAGCTGTACAAATGGAGTTTTTTTTTCCCACTTTATTTATTTCTTTAATGTTGAATAGCATTGAACAGGACAGGAGAGGTGTAGACTCGAACTTCAGTCAACATTTGCCTCAAGTAGGGATAAATGCTTTGTATTGAGGGAAAATAAAGAACAATAATATTAATAATATGATATAACAGTAATAAAAGTCTGCATTGGTATCGTTAGGGACAGGAAAAAAGACAAATGTACAAAAGGAGGCATCTTTGTTCCCAGCCCAACTGTTGACGTTCCCGTGGAAATGGAGAGGCAGCGAAGGGTAGAAATATCTGCCGTCTTTCTGAGGCTGCCGGGGGTGAAAAGGGTCACAAGGTCTTTTTTGTTTTGATTGAGGTTGCTTTTCCTTTTCTTAAAAAGGATTAAAATTACATTTACAAGACACCTAACATTCCATTGAACTTTTAATAAAACAAGAAAGAGAGAGGCGAGGAGTGTGGTGGTGGTTGTAGTGGTGATGTGGGGGACAAAAATATTTATATTAACACATTTATAATTTGGATCTCTGAGATGTGTCTTTTTTTTTTTTCTTTGTGTGATGGTTTCAACACTCTCTCAAACCATTGCTGTGTTTTAAGCCTTTTTGCTGAGTTACCTTCTGTCCATTGCACAAAGAAAAGAACGGTGTGGGAATAAAAAGAGACAGAGAGGGGAAAGAGACTTACTTCTGCTCCTGCTTTTTGTACTCTCTTTCTCTCCCTCCATCTCTCTCTCCCTCTCTCTCTCTCTCTCTCTCGCGTGTTGGACTAACCGTATGTGAGGCTGAGGACGTTATGATGCCGCACAGATGTGTGTTTCTGCCGCTGGCCCAGCTACCAATGATATGGCAAAGTCAACAGAAAGACATTCTCCTTTCATCCAGGCCGTGTGAGCTCTCCCTCTTTCTTTCCCTCTCTCATTCCCTCCCTCTCTCTGGAACCGGTTGATAGGCAGGCAGACACATCAGACTCCCCTCCACACGTCCATCTACAGGATGAACTTGCCGAGGAAGAATCCAATGAAGATGGCTGCTATGACGACCAGGAGTGATGGGATGGAGCTGGTGGCCACCTCTCGGCCAATCAGAGAGCTGGAGTTGGCGGCCGTATGCTCGGGTCGCTGAGCTTTCCTCAGTCTCAATCCATCATCCTGAGAAAGTAGGGTAAACACAGGATGTGATTTACACACGCCACCAACCGTTTTTCACTTGAAAGTGTCAGCTGAAGACCTAGAGATTCATCTCAATGCTAAAATTATGGTAACATACCCAAAGCCAACAAAATATTAGAATGCATAAGGGGTCTAATGTCATACTCTACTAAACTGTGCCAAATAGTAAGCCAAATATATTATGTATAATACTCCTTAATATTCATGACAGCTTTTTAACAAAATATCACAGCATAACCAGTTTTTCTGCCATAATTCCACTGGCTTGTCTTCTCTTTACTTGTGTATACTTGCAAAAGCATAAACACAAAGCCACTTCCTGATTGGTCAACGCAAGTTAAAATGCTATACTGACAATCACACACCACAAATTCAAGCAGACAGCACTCAAATCTTTTTGACATTTTAAATTATGATGAGGCTATAAACCACTCCGGGTTTCATACTGTTATGAGTTCCAGTGGTCTCAAAGTGGTTGAAAAGTGAACTCCAATTCCAAGTTATGTTGGTTCATGTTTAGGCCTGTTTTTATTTATACAATTCAGTCAAACATTTTTTTAACTCCACCTCCTCAGGGCTGTGGTCTCCTGATGTTACCTTAAGCTGCCGGTTCTCCTCCTGCAGCTTGATCATTTCCGTCTGCAGTCGCTTGCACTCTTCAATAACCTTCTTCATCTCCGTGTCATCCAGGGCAGCGCTTGCGGGTTTGGGTGCAGACGGTCCTTCCACCTTGGAGGAGGCTAACACGGGGGCAGCCTTGTTCACAGCATCCACATCGTTCTGCGATCGCCGTTAAAAGCACAGCGTTAAGAAGTGTATAATGGTAGTAAGTCAAAGTGTCTAGACTTGAATAGTATTGAAGTTTCAGATTGGCTGATGTGAATGAAAACTTTCACTAAATCCAGTATTACACATGGCAATGAAAGTCATCATAGTCAAGGTAGTTAGATTAGTACTTATGCCTCTGCTGTGTATTTAAGATGAGGAAAGTAATGGAAACACATAGAATGGGGAGGGGAATGATGCAACAATCTGCTTAAATGATATTCAGTACATTCACAGACCAAGCCAAGACAACCTCATCTAGAGTCCCAAACCCACCACATCACAGAGGCAGGGAGGGAAATCTGTCGCTCACACCATGGGAGCGGTACTGGCGCTAAAAAGTCCCAGCTTGCGGCTCGATGTGGGCCGTCGCCAGGGACAATGCTCATGATGACATCACACTGTGGAAAAGCGGCCGTGAAGGCTAAGAATGCCTTTTGAATAGTAGGTCAAAGTTTTGCTACTTTGTTATGGAGATAATAACCAAACTTTCAGCCACTGACATTCTTTTTTATTAAATTCTTTTTTTCTTTTTTTTTTTTTTTACAGAATGTCTCCTGTCTGTCAATTACACTTTGTACTGTATTTGTACACCGCCTCATCCTGACTGACTGACGTAAAACTTGACCTATGACCTACCCTGTATCCGTGTGCCACCCCTGGCCCTGCTGCTTGCCTGCCTGTCTGACCCTCACTCACATGACCTCTCCTGTTCTTGATCTCTGAACTGGGCGCAGTCCTGAAGCCCTGCAGATCGCTCCTACCACTAAGGCTGCTGGAAGTTGGGGGGAATGGGGGGCGGGCTCTCATCGGGGTGAGGAACTCGGCCCAGGTTGCGGTGGGTGTGGCAAACAGGTGAGGGGGCTGCCGTAGTGGCCTCTCAGTGCCAGGCTCAGCTGCATGGGGCACAGGCATGGGAGTTCCTAGGCCAATCTGTAAGAGCTGAGACTGAAATGAAACACTGAGGGGCTTAGAGGAGAAAAGGTGAATAGAAATTTAAAAAAAAAAAAAAGTGTGCGCATTGTCTATGGTATTATATAATACACACACACACACACACACACACACACACACACACACACACACACACACACACACACACACAAAATAATGAATGTGGAGAAGAAACTCCATGTATGTGGCTGATGAGTCAAATCCAATGAATCCAAAAATAGCTCTTCTATTTATTTCCTACACCTCTTCCATTCTTTTCTCTTTGATTCTGTCCCTTCCCTTTCTTTCCTTCCTTTTTTCCTTCTTTTACTTCCATACCTTCCTACGTACATTTCGTTCTTTTCATTACTTCCTGTTTTATGCTTCACCTTTCCTTCGATTTTACTTGCCCTTATTTCTTTCCTACACCCCTTTCCATCTTTCCTTCCATGTCCTTCCTTCTTTTGATTCCTACCTTTCTTCCTTTCAATCTTACATTTCATTTCTTCCGTCTTTTTTTATTCCTTCTTTCCCTTCCATCTGTTCCTATCCCGTTTTTCCATTCTCCCGAGTTTTGCTTCGCTCTCCTTTTCATTCCTTCTTTCCATTTCTGAGCTTCCTTCATCCATTTCCTCCAATTGTCCCCCCACACTCTTCCTCTTTCCATCATTTCCTTCCTTTCCAATATTTTTTTATTCCTGCCTTCCATCTCTTTCTTCACATCCCTCCTCCATTTTCCTTCTCATTTTTCTTTCCTTGCTCCCTTTTTCAGTCCTTCCTTCCTTCATTTCCTTTTAAATTTCCCATTTGTCCCCCTTTTCCCTAACTTCTCCTTTCCCATCCATTTCTTCATATTCCTTCCTCTATGTTCCTCTTCCTTGAGTCCACCCTTTTTTCCTCCTATTCTACCATTTCTTCTCTGTATCCATGTCTCCATTACGCATATACTCACCATTTTATCGTTTTCAGAAGGCAGCTCAAACACACATCTCAGTTTGGAATCCATGAGCTCATCGGGTTTTGCGTCTTTCCACTGCAGGGTTGAAACACAGACATGCAATTCATCAGCCTCGACAAGCTAGCAGCTGGAACCTCATCCCACACACATGCACACGCTATACAAGCAGTCACAGCAAAAGAGTATCACATCAGACACACCACATATTTACACATAGACTTGTGCACAAGCGCACATGCCAGCACACCTAGTTTAAACCGTGCCTCCCCGCCGACCAGCAAGGAAGAAATACCACTGACTCTGTCTTTTTGGTTCAAGTCTGAGGTTAAACTGTAGCCAGGAAAATGTCTGACACGTTACTGTAGTGCAGGTGCAGTGAATGGCTGAATAAGACCCAGCACCCACAATTCTATTAAATCAGTTAAACCACTCACTGTGGTGTGGTTTTGATGTGTAGACTTTCTCTATATCCCCGAGTGGAACTTTGGCTCAATGTAAAATGTTAAGACAATTTACCTTTCAGTCATTCTTCAATAACAGATATTAAGGTATTAAACTGCATATTTTCCTATTGCACTCGGTCTGCGATGGGAGACCTTTAGCCCACAAATTTTACAGAAATGCAAATAAATCCACCATCTTGTTATGCTTTTAAATAAAGCATTAAATTTGATTATGTTTCCAAAATTAACAGATCTTTTTGATCTCAACATTGCACTTGCTTACATAATTTCTATCCATAATTTTCTAAGGATGTAACAATGCCCGAGATATAAAAGTGTCATATAAAGACACGATGTGCGTCTTCTTCAGCACAATAACTTGTGCGTTAGCCATTCCGATTCTTAGCAGCATATAGCTCTCTGTAGCTCGAATATGTTTTTGAATCTTGTTTGTTTTGCAGATGTATCAATTCCTGAGCCTTGCATGGAACGATAGGGTATATGGTTACACCCCAATACACTCAATGTAAATGCTTTACACTGTGTGGTAAGAGCGGTTTGAGTTCATTCCATGCCACACAGGACAAGATGATACCAATAAAATCTTCGTCAAATACTGCGGCACACTGTGTGAGATCAGTTATGGTCACGTGCGCCGCACATCAGATTACACGATTCAGATCCTGTCATGATAGTCACATAATGCAACATTGACATGTACATTCCAAAATGTCTGGCACTGCCATGTTTTGTCGACCATCTCTGATTGCGAAGGCTCTAAATCCTATCAAGTGATCTGAGACCAAGGATGTTAACTCATGACAAGGAATCCTTTCATGATTTGCGACAGCATTATCGTTATGAGAAGTCGCAGTGTAAAAGCTGATATGTATGCTTCACGTGTAAACAAGAGCGTGACTTCTGCTGAGTCTGACGAACAAACAAATGTACACCGCTGTCTAGGTTTTGTGGGTTTATTATGGAGTGGTGTCAGGGAGTTTTCCTGAGCTACATTTAGTCTAACTGGGAAAACAGTAAGAAGTGTGATTGGTGTGATTTACAGTCTCCTCCGGAACAGCAAGACCAATTTACTTGTTTCTGCTGTACACCAAAGACATTTGATCAAAACACAGAACAAAAGATGGATTTCCTGGTATTTACTTCTAGGTGTTAAACAACATAAAACCTTTGTATCAGACCACCCGATTTTTAGGCTGTATAGGAACAGAAGTTCTATAGTACTGTAAAGGAACAGAAGTATTGAAATAAATTAAAGTAAATAACACTTAATATTTGGTTGCATATCCCTTCCTTGTAATACCTGCATCTGAGACTCATTAACTACACCAAATTGTTGTTTTCTTCTTTTGTGATGTTTTTCCAGGCTTTTACCACAGCTGCTTTCAGTTGTTGTTTGTTTTGTGGGGTTTCTCTCTTCAGGAGGTGAAATGCTGCACAGGTGGGTTAAGGTCTGGTGATTGACTTGGCCAGTCTAAAACCTTCCACTTTTTCCCCCCCTAATGAAGTCCTTTGTCGAGTTGGCGGTGTGTTCTTCCCAATTAATTTGGATGCATTTCTCTGTAAATTGTCTGACAAAATGTTCCTGAAAACCTCCGAATTCATTCTGCTGCTACCATCATGAGATACATCATCGATAAAGATTAGTGAGAATGTTCCAGAAGCAGCCATGCAAGCTCAAGCCATGACACTACCTCCACCATGTTTCACAGATGAGCTTGTATGTTTTGGATCATGAGCAGATCCTTTCTGGCTCCAGACTTTGTCCTTTCAATCGCTTTTGCAGAGGTTAATTTTGGTTCCAGAACTTTTGTGGCTCGTTTCTGTATTTCTTTGCGAATTTCAATCTGGCTTTCTGTTACGGCTGATGAGTGGTTTAAATCTTGTGTTCTGGCCTCTATATTTCTGCTCTCAAAGTCTTTTTCAAATAGTGGCCTGTGATACCTTCACCCGGCCCTGTGGAGGTTGTTGGTGATATAACTGTCTGGTTTTGGTTTTTTTCTTCACAGCTCTCACAACGTTTCTGTCATTAGCAGCTGTTGTTTACCTTGGCCGACCCATTTGGTGTCTGTTGCTCAGTACATCAGTGGTTTCTTTCTTTTTCAGGACATTCCAAATTGTTGTATTGGCTATCCCCAATGTTTATGCAATGCCTCTGATTAATTTTCCCTCTTTTCTCAGCTTCACAATGGCTAGATTTCCTCCCATAGACAGCTCTCTGATCTTCATGTTTAGCTTATCCTTTTTAACAACAAATATAGTCTTCACAGGTGAAACTGAAAGCTAAAACCAAGCGGAGATCTTCGACGCTATTTGTGTTTAAACAATCAACAGGACACACCTGGGTAACAAGAAACACCAGTCAGACGCATGTTCCAATATTTTTGCTCGCCTACAAATTGGGTGGTCTGATACAAAATGTGCCATGTTCTATGTTATTTAACACATCTACATATAAATACCAGAAAATAAAAGCTGAAATTCTAAACGCTCCTGTTCATCTTTTGATCTCAAATCCAAATGTCTTCAGTCTACAGCAAAAATACATGAATTGGCCTTGCTGTTCCAGTCGTTTCGGAAGGGTCTGTATGGCTCTGTCCGGAATATTTAATGGCCACCTAAGCTTGGTGGTATGGACACCTGAGAATGTTTATTATCTGCACAGAAAATGTAACTGTCTACTGAAGATAAATTTGCTGCAATGAGCTTTCCATGCTGTTCACACCCACTTGATAAGCATTCAACCTTCATTCAGTGATGAAGTTCAGGACGTCATCTTGTTAAACATGTTCTTGTATGTTTACAAAATTTCTGTCATTTTAGTTGGCCTAAAATACATTTCTTATTCACAAGAACATCTGCACATATCCTGCACAAGACATCATGGGACTCTGGGATATTGTTGATAAATACACAGGGCCACAGAAATGTCTTTGCTGCCCTCTACTGATTCAGAAGGAAGAATACAACGCAGACCTCCACTTCATACCTACCATGGTCTCGGTGTCTGTGATGGCGGCCGGTGCAAAGATGGTCTGCACCATGAATTTGTGTTTACTTTTCTCATTGGGATCGTAGTCAAAGGGCTGTAGCATAACTGCAGAAAAAAAAATTTAATAAAATCTGAATTAATGTAAAACAGATGGGACACGTTTCTAAGCTAAACAGTTTTGACACAATTTAAGAAAACACTCCATGTTTACTAAAAAAACATTAACCTCAGTATCTAAATACGTTACTTGGATACAAGGATCACCTGCTTCTCTGTCACGTCATGTGTTGTTTTTTCTAAACGTTACTGTCAGAGTAATACCAGCTCAGATTCAGCTACCCATGATCATACTTTTAACACCTCTATGTATAGCAGCCAATATAGATACTAAAAATCTGCAGATCCATTCAGCTGTTTTTCCCCCCTGAGAAATAGTGCTGCAATTTTACTCAGTGTTGCTCAGCACTAATTCAACCATTTTAGAACACACAGGCTTTACATTTGGTTTATCGCTTTAGATATGTAAATCTCAAACAAATGAGACTGGTCTTTAGTCACACTGGGCATTGTTTCCCAGTCTTTTAGTAAAGCTGTGTGTAAATGTTTTCATAGGCCAAACCCAACTAAAACTTCCCACCAGACTTTTATTTAAAAAAAAGAAATAAAAAATAAAAAATAAAAAAATTGGTAACACCGATTCCCTTCGTCTTCACATGCACACGTTGCTAAATGGCCAAGCGCGTTCACGGTAGATTTACATTTAATGACACCCACAAAACTCCATAAAAGGCAAAGCTCACGGAGAGCTGAAAATAACAAGACGACGACTAAACGATGAAAGAGCACCTCTAACATGATATGCTCTAAATCTTCCAGTAATGCAGCTCAGCCACTGCATCAGCTACACAGTAAATAGCCACACACTGAATCCTCCTCCTTTTATAGGGTGTGGCTATTCCTCCTCCTTTTCTATTTTTTCCCGGAAGGTCGGAAAAACATAACAGTTTCGCGTTCATTTTATACGTGCAAATTAAATAAATAAGCGATTGAAACTTGACAGCATAATCTGCACCGACTTCAACATATAAAATACAAAACACTATAACAAAACTGCTGTAACTCACGCTAACCACAGGATTTGAAGCCGCTCAATCAAGGTTCATGTTCATGAGCCTCCTTATTCGTAAATACAGACGTGCTCAGAAGATTTTTGTAAACTACAAAAGTGTTTCCAATCTAATTGGATTTTCATGGATAGCACGTTTTCTGTGTACGTTTCATGTTCATATTCAGATTGATAAAAGAAGACCAATGTGTGATAATACACCATCGCAGTTGATTATGTTTAACTGACTGAGAAGTGATCAATCGTGATCATGTTTTAAAAAATTTATCTGCAATAAGGTAATGTTTGAATTTCACAACAAAAAAAAAAGAAACCCAACAACAAAATCCTAGAAATAAACCCAGTGACCATATACTTTTTACATATAAATTTTATACACATGAAGGACGTGGATACATAAGAGCATTAAAAGAAAAAAAATTCTAAACAAAAAGAAATAATAAAATGTGATTAGGATTTCAAACCAGGAAATCGGAGTGTTACTTGATTAATAAATGATGACGTTGCAGGTATTTTAGTGGCTCTGTAACCAGTCTGCATCAGCCTTTTGAATATTCACAGAACAGCAGTTGAAATATTAATTATTCACATTTCTTTTTAGTGAATTCTCAGGCACTTGAAACATTTGGATGTAAACATCTATGCTTTTTCTAACTCCCTTACATAACTGGTGGTTATGAAATATAATATTAAAGTGAGATGAAAGGACACTGAAATACACTGGTTTAAGAGCTACATGAGAAGTTGACCTGAGATGCTGATGGAGGCGCCAGGGTCAATGGCGCCGCTGTTGGGCCGTACGCAGTACCGACGTGGTGCTGTGGTCTTCACTTTGAAACACACTCTCTTGTCTGACGGGTTCGTCAGCTTCAGGGTCGCCGTGACGACATCTGTGAACGGACCTGAGGGGATAGGAGAAAATTTAGGTCTGGTTGTTGCCATTCAGTCATGACAGTTCCCTTTTAATGCGTAACCATTAATAATTAATTTAGAGCTATAAATAAGACATTGATTTAATTATGTGGTTAATGTTTTGTTTCATAGCAGCGCTTCACGTTACATTTGAATAGAGCCATGCACTGTGCGTACGATACACAGTAGTTTGAACTCAGAATAAAACACAATACTTTGTCAATAAACACGTTCATCTTTAAAACAAACATTTTGTTTTCATCATCTATTTTCTTATAACAAAGTTGTCATTTCACTAATCAGCATAGAGAGGGTAAAAGAGAGCAAAACAATTCTATAACATTCTCTTACTAATAACTCTTGAAGAGCTGCCTTTAGCGGAAGAATTTATGTAAAACCGCGTGAGATTGGCCGCAAAAAACGTGCAAGAGCGGACCTGATACAGATTCGTGTTTACAATTCTACAAAATTGCTGACAACTATGGCCAGAAATACTTTGCTGGGTCCACATCAGGACAGCCATCCACCCTCAGATACCGGTTTCTTTCTCCAAGTAACTAGTATTTCATGAATTTTTACCGCATTCCTGCTTTCTGGCACAGTACAAAAACTCGACTGATCATTCTGGAAGAGTCCAAGCAGATTAAAGATATATTTATAGTCTAGAAGTGTACAGCTTCAGAAAAGCAATCATACAAGCTAAATTGTTTGCGACTAAATACGTAATTACATATTCTGCAACCGGGCTAAACAAAACAAAAAAACACCAGCAAAACATGCATTCAAAGAAGTACAGTTCACAAATTCCACCCTGGGGGTGGGGCACTGCACTTTCAGCTTGCACATACTGAGTCCCTTGTGCGCTAACAGCTTGCAATTCAGTGTTACTCACGTAATTACTTCACAACCGTGAAATCTCCATTTCACGCCTATTTGGATCAGTGGTTACATTTTGAGAACTCTTGAAGAGGTGTACTGGTCACCATCTGACTGTCTTTTCACAAGCTGAAACTGCTGTTACTCACACCATCTGAGGAACCCCGATGGGGAAAATTTACTGAGAAAACCCCAGAGAGAAGTGTTCAGGTTGAATTTGTTTACACTTCACTAAACATTGTTAGCCTATTCCTAGTGTATTCTCTCACGCTTTCTTTTCCTATTTTTTTGTGAGCTATTCAGTGCTTGGTGTGAATTGAACATAATCTGGCAGATGGATGAAGTGCATGCTTACCTCATACAGCAGTCATGCAATGGTCTCTAGAATGAGATTCACCAGTTTAAATACTGGGAAAACCCAATCTGATGATGGGTTTTGAAAGGAGAATTTTGCGGGGGTTTCACGACCAAAACAATTAAAATAAGCACTACACTACTGATGACTTTTATTAACCTATACGTTAATAGCAAGCAGTCGACTGGTTGAACGTGGGAGATTTCCAGTACTTCCCAATGATGTATATACTTACATCATGCAATGCCAGAAGAGTAAAAAGAGAAACTACACCAACTATACAAAATTATGGGTTGTCAATGCTATAGAGATACAAATGTTGTGCTAAAGAATATTACATTACAGTTAAACTCATTATATATACACACACACACACACACACACACAACGTACCAAGACATGACTAGCACAAGTACTCTAAAATAAAGCAAGTGAGTTACTGATCAACAGTCAATGTATGAATATGAAGTCATATAAAGATTAGATTAGATAGGCATGGCAGAGAAATCAATTTATTATATAGCCTAATGGGCAAGTGGACGTTCTAATATGCTTGCGCAATCTCTGTCAAAAATGGTAACTAATGTAATCTAATACGAAGTTAACGGTCTTGTCATAAATTGAGTATGCTGACACAGACTAAAGGAAAAGAATTTTAGACGCATGTTTATCCTGTTCAAACAAAGTTTGTAATATGCTATTGTGTTTGAAAGCTCGACAAAAAGCTGGGAAATGTATCGTTGTGTTGTCGGAGATCGCAAGTTTGAAACCCAAGGATGCCACAGCTTTCAGTAACCAGGAGAACAAAACTAGCGGTGTTCGAATTACACTCTATCCTCTGTCAATCACAGCAACACTTGCCAATCACAGGAATCTGTGAGCTTATGTATGTGGAAGAGGGTATACGCAGCATGAGCAACAGTTTGGGGAGATGCACCTGGCTGGCTTTATGTGTCTCAGAGGAAGCACGTTAGCCTTCGCCCCCCCTCTCAGGTTGGATGGGACATCATTCAAGTCAAGGGATGTCATGAGAACCGATACTTCTGTACCAAGTCGGTTCCAACATTCTTAAAGCGTGACGGTACTTGTTTTTCTGCAGTAGTGTCGGTACCGGTAGTAATGAAGGTACAGCTGTTGCAATTCTTCCGAAACTAAAGGGGGCAGCGAATATGCGCAAGTGTTTTAGTCGGTCCACAAGTGGTAAAGAAGAACGCCTACAAGCACACAGGAAAAACTACAGAAGATGGCGACAATTTTAGCTCCGCCCCGACTCGTTGAGAGGAAAAGAGAGGAAAGGTAGCATCTGTTGCCGGTGTGCAACCGATGCTATCGTTCATTTCAAACAAAGCAAGGAAACAAATGGAATTTGGCGAAACACCTGAAAGTCGAGCCCTATATTGTTTGTCTGAGGCAGCTGGCAGCCATGAAACCAGCTAACGCCATGCTCCATGTAATGTTTGAAATAGCCAGTTATTTGTTAACGACACTAATGCACTGCAGTGTTATAAACAACCTCCTAATGGGCCACCATGCATCGCCATTCAGCCCGTGTCCTGTCAGCTAAATGTAGCCTAATGTCACTAATAATTATTGAAATGTTAATGGTTTCAATAAATCTTTTTGGCCTGCCACCATATCAGTGAATTTAAACTAATGCTTGCATTCAGAGTATAAGGTAGGGGTGGGGTGGGTGTGTGTGTGTGTGTGTGTGTGTGTGTGTTTAGGAGTGCACCTTAGCACTGTTTTATTATTCATTGTCAGACAGTCTTTGATAACTAATATATCCCAATCTCTCTCTCTTTTTGCCAGTATTATCCAGAGGAGGATGTCCTCCAGGAGTTTCTTTATTTTATTTAATATATATATTTTTTTTTTTTAAACCACACCGTGGTATCGCCTTTACCGACTACTAGATTTTTGGTATCGTGACATACCTATTCAAGTCTAGTGGCTAGTGTTTTTAATTTCCCAAAATGTATAACTGCAAGCAGCACAGTAAGGTAGGAAAACATCCAAATCCAATTGATTTTGTTTCATCATTAATCAAAGTTTTCTCAACCTCTAAAAGGTTAGATAAGAATCAAAAGGGAAGATAAGACACCTCAGAAAGAACTGCAGTAAATGAGTCAGCATGTCATGTTAAATCATTAAGGGTTAATCATTAACCCTGGACATTAGATGACATGAAAGAACTATGTAGTAATAGATTACAACAATCTGGAAAAAAAAAATGAAGTTATTCTTGTTTAAGCAGAATATCCAGCGATATTCAAGTTTCATTAAAAGATTCCTTAATATATTATTGTATAACAGACACTGCATGCCCAAAGGTTTGGGGACACCTGACCATCACATCCATATGTGCTTGTTTAACATCCCATTCCAGATTTAATCCACCTTTGCCGTTATAATAACCTCCACTCTTATCCAAAGGTGTACAGTGGGGTTGGGGTCTGGGCACTATGCAGGACACTCGAGTTCTTCCACTCCAACCTTGGCAAACCAGGTCTTCATGGACCTCGCTTAGTTCTTGTGTGGCATGGTTTGTGGTAAAACGTTGTGGCAGCAGTTTGGGGAAGACCCACATATGGGTGTGACGATCATGTGTCCATAATCCTTTGGTCATATGGTGTTTTGTTGGTAGTGGTGGAGTGTGCTATGCACGGGCTCATCCTTGAAGAGACCATGCTCATCAGGATAGAAATGTTTCATCATAGGACAAAGGTGATCAGTTGAAGGATTTGCAGTGACTTTTCCCACTAAGCAGACAAGCTGCTTTACACATAAGCCAGCTAAACACAAACAGCATAACAGAGCCAGCATTTGTTTTGCGTAATTTGTCCTGTGTCTGTGGAGCAACTGATAAAAATAGTTTAAAATGTTACTCATTGACATACTGAACGTACAGTTTAGTGACTGCTGAACCAGCCTCATTGTTCTCCAGCGATTGTTTGCTTTACAGTTGGGTGTGGTGAAGGAGAGGGTGTTTCACTGTTGACATTCCAACAGTGTAGAACTGTGCAATGAGACTTGACTCCAGAATGTGCTCTGCTTTGCTCTAGATGGCACCTGTCATCAGAAGATGCTAGGAATCCAAAACATTGACAAACTTTCTCTACAGAATATAAGCAGACACCAAGTTGCATGCTTCAAGAATAGTTTTGAAAAGATTTTTAACCCCGCCTGCACGATGACGTCCGTGTTACTACTAATAAAACATGGGCAACCGTAACCCACTCAAAATTTGTGAGACTTTACAGAAGACTACTCACAACTGTTCATAATTTACAACACATCAATTAAAGACAAGCTAGCTATCCTGGAATCAATGAGTCACTGTAAATCAACCTCTAATGTAGTTTAGGTAGTAAAATCCTATTATACCACACTGCTGTTGAATTCTCAATGGTGATGAGTCAGAAGGTTGATTCGTTTTTTATTAAAGCAGCTCTGACAGTAGCTCCGGCAGTAATTCCAATGAGAGGTTTACATTAATTCTTATATGTTCTAGTTTCTGTAGTAACAGCTTACACAAGGGCTTGTATGGTGTGTATTTGATTTGGTAAAGTTTTCTCTAAGGAGATGTTTGTAAGCATTTTTGGAAGGAGCCCAAAGCGTTAGCGCTTTGAAACAGTCAGAGATAAAGCTTTAACTAAGGCTTCATGATAGAGGGTTTTGCACTTTCTCTGTATGATGACAAACTGCATTTATGTCTTATTAACTACAACAGGGGGGGGGGGGCTTTATATCTGTTTATATCTGCTGTAACATAAGTGATAACAGGAACTAACTCGTCTCATGGACATTCCACAACTTTAAACGTAACTGTAAACATATGATATGTTCATTAATAAATAAATAAAAATGTTAGTACTGGCAATAAGTATAAGTGGAATAGAACATTTTCCTGACAGCGTTAGAGGGCACCTCCCTGAAAAGATATTGATTATTTTCCCATCACAGCATGCCCTGTTCAGATTTATTCCTTACTTATTAAATCAGTAGCAATGTCTGAACATTCATATTCTTTCTTTTTACACCAGCCACCACTGACACTGTCCAGTGATTCAGACAGACGGTGGTGTTCAACAGTGTTAAGATCCATCAGTTCAAATCCATTAACCTGATCTCAACACTTATGAAATGGCTTTACTGATTCAAGCTGTGAGAAATGTTGTGACCATGTGACTATCAGTGTCTATATTCTCGTACCGCATTAATCATTTCTCAGTTAGTAGTATACTATTACTTACAAAATTCTCCTCCTCTTTGGTTCTCAGAGTCTGCCAGGAACGGCTTTAGATGTTGATCACATAACAGGATGTGCTGCAGATTGTTCACACCCTTTGTGGTATTAGATTGACCCACAATACCCATTTCATTTTATTCATGAAGCTTCAGAGGTTCCCATGTGGAGGATAATTAAGTATCCAGCAATTCGATACAGTCACCGGTACACTGGATACGCTACAGTTTAATAGAAGGTTTCAGAGAAACCATCTCACAGTCTTACATTTCCAATGGAGAGATCGATTTTTTTTTTTTCCTTAATATACATTTCCACTTTTAGCTGATTTAGCTTCCACTCACAAATATATACACACATACATCCCTTCTACTGAGCTCCACGCCTTTGCTCGCACGCCAGTGACTGGCACGTCAATTAATTAAATTAAAAAGTTCAATTAGAACAAATCTCTGGATCTTATGACCGAGCATGACTCGTATTAGCATATTAGCCACCATCTGGTGCACTCCAAAATGATCAGATGACGTTAGACTTGTTTTGAAAATATACAGCTGAACGTTTGATGTTCAACTTTGTCAACTTCAGAGAACAAGAACGCTTGTGTTGTGCAAGCACTAAACAAATTTACAACACATATTTAATTTTAAAAAATGTAAAAAATAAATTAGTAGTGTAATAACATCATCATGAGCTACTTCTATCTAAACAAAATGCCCTACAGTTCTCTCCCTCAGTTTAGTTTGTATCTTGTCCAAAATATGCTGCATGCTCGATGCAGTTGGCTTGATACAGGGTTGACTCGCTAAGAGAGCTAGAGTTTCCTTGCTAGTGGACCGAGACAACATCGCTCTGGCACTTCTGCTCCAGTTGTTTTGGTTCACACCGGAGTGTGATTGTTGTGTTCTCACCTGCCCAAACAAATCACACTTGATGACTGAACCTTGCAAACGTGAAAAGCAGCCTGAAAGCTGAAATCCTCTCCGAGCAAACAAAAAGGAGAAAGTCCTGTTGAAGTTATATTAGTGCCAGGTCTAAGTCTGCCAATCCCACCCAGCAAGTAACCGCAAGCCCACCCATTACGGACTCATCACTCAGCACTAACATCTGTAATAGCTGAACGGCTGATGTTAAAGCTAAACTGCACCCGAACATAAAAAACACATTAGCATCAGTGCACTTGAAAGTTGAACTTAAATAAATAAATAAATAAATGAATAAATAAATAAATAAATAAAAGCCTAATCACCCTGGGAGACCACAAACACTGGTCCTATATATACACTTACTAAAGGGGAAAACAAAAGCTACATTTTCTATCAACCTACCCCGAAGGCATCCTGCACTATCCAGAGTCAAATGAGCACACCAAACTGGTAAACAGAAAGAAAACGAGCCAAGGATCACAGACTTTTTAGATGCTCAAGTAAAACAGCAAGCATCATTAGAGAAGAATTCTTCAATCGTGTACAGCGCTGACCATCTTGGACTCTCTCAGGTCATGGCACAGTGATTAAAGGCATTCCAACCGATCCAACAGTGGATGAAAGATCTCCTTCTACACTACATGAGGAAGCAAAAATAATTGGACAATAAATAACTTATTTTTAAGGAATAACAGACAGCAAGGTGTTCGTTAACATTAATTAATTAGCTGGGCTGGTAACATGGCTACTATATGATCCGAATACACTGCCTAATGTATTTGTATGAGACAGATCAACAAACTGGTGTGTTTTGGTTCAGGAGGAAAAATGCACAGCTCAAAAAATAAAACAAGTCACAAGATTGTAGCATTTGCCTTCCTTCCAAAGCGTGAAGAGGTGCTAATTCCAGCCACAAGATGTTTAGATGTCATGTTTCATAAAACTAGGTCGGAGATGATTTGTAGTCTGACTTTTTTTTTTATTCAGTCTATTTATGCTCCAGTGTCAAGGATCTTCTGGGGAAGATCATGATATGTAGTATATTTCCACTAAATAGCAAAACACAGCTTGTTAATAAATCCGAACTAGCCGCATTCTGGTCGAGTGTGTGTGCGTCCTTTTCCCCATTACATAACACTACCAGTGAAAGTTCTAGTGATAGTGATGGGTAGGAGTAGTAAAATGCTTCTCATAACTCCAAAAAATTATATAAATCTGGCTGTCTGGTTAAAATGTGTGTGGCTCAGCCATGTCTCTCACAGGATGAACCACTTAGTCTGATGCAGTTTGTTTTTTTGCAAGAACATGCAGCAAGAAACCAGTGGGTCAATACTTGGATTGGCCTGAACAGCATTTAACAGGTTTAGATTGTATTGTAAAATCATGATATGATACATCTGCCACATTGCCCATTCCTACATCTGTATTCCATTACTAACCAGCATATTAACAGTTAATATTAATATAATAATAGCATCCATTTTCAATATAGTCCTTTCACAAACCACTGACAAGTGAAGTGAAAAACGTTGATTATCTCATTACAATGCCACCTGTCAAGGAGTGGGATATATTAGGCAGCATGTGAACAGTCAGTTATCAAAGATGATGTGATGGAAGCATGAAAAATAGGCAAAGGATCTGAGCGACTTGACAAGGGCCACATTTTGATGGCTAGACGACTGGGTCAGAGCATCTCCAAAATAGCAGGTCTTGTGGGGTGTTCCCGGTATGCAGTGGTTAGTACCTAACAAAAGTGGTTCAAGGAAGGACAACCGGTGAACCAGCGACAGGGTCATGGGCACCCAAGGCTCACTGATGCATGTGGGGAGTGAAGGTTAGCCCGTCTGGTCCGACACCACAGAAGATCTACTGTAGCACAGACTGCTGAAGTTGTTCATGCTGGCTATGATAGAAATGTGTCAGAACACACAGTGCATCACAGCTTGCTGTGTATAGATAGGATAGAGTTCCCATGTTGACACCTGTCCACTGCCAAAGCACCTACAATGGGCACGTGACCATCAGGACTGGACCATGGAGCAATGGAAGAAGGTGGACTGGTCTGATGAATCACGATTTCCTTTACATCATGTGGACGGCCGGGTGCGTGTGCATCACTTACATGGGGAAGAGATGGCAACTGGATGCACTATGGGAAGAAGGCAAGTCAGTGGAGGAAGTATTATGCTCTGGGCTCATGTTCTGCTGGGAAACCTTGGCTCCTGGCATTCTTGTGGATGTTTGACACTTTCCACCTACCTAAACACTGTTGCAGACCAAGTACACCCCTTCATGGCAATGGTCTGCCCTGCTGCCACAATGCAAAAATTGTTCAAAAATGGTTTGAGGAACATGTCAGTTTGTTCAAGATGTTGACTTGGCCCCCAATTTCTCCAGATATCAATCTGATCGAATCCAATGCGTAAGATTGCTGGACAAACAAGTCCGACCCATGGGGGTCCCACCTCGCAACTTACAAGACATAAAGGATATGCTGCTGACATCTTGGTGCCAGATACCACAGCACAGCTTCAGAGATCTTATGGAGTCCATGCCTTGACAGGTCAGAACTGTTTTGGCAGCACAAGGGGGACCTACACAATATTCGACAGGTGGTTTGAATGTTATGGCTGATCAGTGTTTTACAGTAACTACCAGGCAGTTGTATACACACTTACAAAACTATGCAACTGTACAACCCTGTATATAAACACACTTTGGTTCCTACCACAATGGGCTTAACTATGCAATTTTAATGCATCTATGCTGAAAGGCACAGGAGTACCTACAGCATTTGTAATCACTTTCCTATTATCAGGACCATTACAACGACTCGTAAAGTGTTAGTTCTGACACTTCTGCTTTCATCTTTTCCGCCAAAAAATTGCTGAGCTAGATCAGTTCAATTTAAGAAGGCTCAAAAGTGCATTTTGAAAATATATCCAAGTAGTACATGTGATGAACTGTCTAGACTGAAAGCTGAGCCTCAATTAGAAAAGACCATAAAATAATTGTCATTTCAAACATATAAATCAGCTTAGCATACACCTTGTACTTAGCCAGGTGAGATGCTGTCCTGTATTAAATGCCACAATTGATGACCAGGGCAATCAAACCAATTCACATTTCCATACTAGTCTTCATTCCTCTGAAGGGTCTGGGTCTCATGAAGCAGCCTAAATATTTTTTTTGTGAAGGATTAAAAACCCCGTGACTCACAGTGTTACACAATGCAACAAGTTATTTTCGTCACCGTAAGTCTCTTTACTCTTCAACTTTCTTAAAAAGAATAAGGATGATTGTTTCACACATTCGGATCTGAAAAATCGAACATGCCAAACCTAGGGCTCGGCTCATTACGACTCAGACCATAGCCTACTACAAATCACAGTTGCTTTCTAATGGCCAGATTTGTAACAGATAATAAGTGTACTACTTAAGGATGAACTCCTGATCTCACAGAGATTTGGCTTTGGTCCTTCATCCATCAGTGCAGTATCCATTCTTTATAGCATTCCTACAGTAATACAAACAAATGGGACTGTACAGATCTGCACCGTTTCCTCTGTAACATGGCATCCACCGAGTCCTCTATTATTTGTCTTTAGAGCTCCTGGCAGAAAACAAAACCTGAACATACACACCACACAGAAAACACTTTAGTGTTTTGGTTGTGGAGAACACAACGATGTTTTCTGGAATAAATGGATTGGAATTTCGACGCCTCTTCAAAACAACGCCACTCTTTCCTCAAGTGGTCTCCTAAGTGGTCAGTTTTGCATGTATTTTTATACAGCATACTACACAACATGTGCGATTTATATTTTTCCACCTTCTGCTTTTGCCTGGTCACCCACTTTTACATTTTCCAGCTGGGTAAATTATCCCAAAAGTGGTTTTATTGCAGAATTCCGAGAGATAAGAGTCTGTGGATTTTTCTTAAATGAGAACCAAGGTCTCTTGTCATTCTGGCCTGTTAAACCACTCGTATCATGAGGTGAGGTCGATTCGCAGTTCCCTTCCAGTTTCAAATCGGACACTGAAGAAAAACAGGGTTCGGAAACCTGCCCGTTTGATAAATGGATTAATGATTAAATTCAGTTTCCATTTGTAAATTTAATTCCTGAGAAACGTCCGTGCCACGCCACTTAGTGAGCGAGTCCACTAAGATACATGCTTGTGTGCTGGTTACTCATCTTGCTCTGCGTATAATGTGTTAGAAATGCCCACACATGGCTGGTTAGGGGGCAAGAAGCTACCCTTATACATCTGAACATTTTGTCTTGTATCTGCATTGTATACTGATAAGATTTTAATTAAATCCAACTAAAATCTGATTGGTGTATGGCAGGTTAATCTGCAATTCATGTCATTACATTTGAAGAAAATATCAGTATCCTACCAGGATATAACCCTGAAAATCAAGACGAATTAAACAACCAATATATTTGTTCCTTACCTGTAGTCTACAGTACACTAGAAGCTGTAACTGTATATATTACTGAATATTCTGTCTGACAGGAGGACAACATTGCAAAACTACTCTATACCAAGCAGCCTGTGTCCTTTCTCTACGGCGGCTTCACCATCTCCTCCACTCTCACTCGGTACCAGTCTCCCAGGCCTCCCTGTCTCTATAAATAACACCGAGGGGGAGAGGGAGACTGAGGGGGAGAGAGAGAGCACGACAGAGAAAGACAGACAGACAGACAGACAGAGAGCACAAGAGAAAAACAGACACACACACACACACACACACACACACACAGAGAGAGAGAGAGACTGATAGCGAGAGATGGAGAAAAACATGAGACTCAACGAGAAATAGGGGACATAGAGGGAAAGAGAAAAAGTGAGAAAGAGAGGTAGATACAGAGCAAGAATAAGACAGAATGAGTCCAAGTACTAGAGAGACAGAAGAAATTAGACACACACAAAGGAGAACTGATAAAGATAGAGAAGCAGACGAAGATGGAGAGAGAAAGAAAGAGTGGATGAGAGAGAGCGAGAGAGATATCTCAGTCGCCTGGAGCAGTCCTGCTGCTGTTTTTAGCTCAGTGGACACAGCCGCTCGGGCCCGCTCGGGCCCGCTCGGGCCCTTCCAAAGCTCAAGCAGCAGTTCGGTGCTGAAAGAATCGTGTAAACAGGAGCTAAACAAAGCCGCTCCCCCTGGACCGATGGACTGGGGAGATCTCTGTGCCAAGCGATGCAGGGATACTCGAGTCGACCTGTACCTGCAGGCAAGGTTCACTGCCAGATCATGTAATTAATCGTGGAAAACAAAAGCACTGCTCAGGATGGGTGGGGTCAGTTAATGTATGACCACAGCATAGTTTTTGCTTTGGTGGGAAGCGGGAACGAGTAATTCAAGTGGGTCACTAAAAAGATTAGTTCTTTGTTTATTTCTTTTCCAGCAGAAAATCAAAACATGGATGACCACAATTTTGGGAAGTACCTACAATCTGTAACATTTTACACCACAGATACAAGGGCCAGACCTGTAGAACAGCTACATAAGGCTACAAAGTTTGCAAGTGAGCTGAGGTATTCAGCATCATGTTGAACATCATTAAAGTCCTAACCACCCCATGACACTGATTATAGAAGAAGACAGAGAGAGAGATTGCCAGTGATGTCCAACAAAAACTCCTCAAGACAAGGTGTCTCACTAGACCTGATCAACTGATCTCCTGACATTCTGGTCTAAGTACATGTACTTGACCAAGACTTGGTCACAAACATTTGTTAGTCAGCTATCTGACAGCATGGAAATCTCATTGTGAATTATGTTTTACATAACAGCAAAGTCCAATCACAGTTCTTAAGTATTTGTCACAGGGAACAGTGATGTATGCCATGTTTGCTGCTGCTGGAACCACAGATACTGCAGTTAGACAAGGTCCGGCTCAATGTCCGTACATAAATACACAGTTTACTGTCCTACCCTGACCTGCCTTTATGATATTTGCAACCATGCTGTTTTTTTGCAAATCCATGACATCAGCACAAACAAGTAAATAAAATAAAATAAAATAAACTGAGTTGACCGGTTGAGTCACATTTACAAAAAAAAATCTCTTTTTAACTGTTTTGAAACCATATACGTGTAATCATATACATGTCTGATAAGATCGGATTTCACGTTCATGTAAATGAGATATGCTATAATTTTTATTTTTTTTTCTTGGATTTCAGCTATCTGACAAAATCCCTGCAGAATAATTTGTGTTGGGCACAAATACCAACGTGAAGAATTAATGATGATCTAAACCTATAAATCTAAATCCACTAAACGTTTTGAAAATATATTTACATTTTCTAATGGTCTGATTATATCTGGAAATAATTTCCCATTATAAAACCTCATTTTTAGTTATATTTCTTCTCGTTACTGCGTTGATCGCGTGACAACCCACACTGTGACTGGTTAAAGAAGACGTCATGTGACATGTATAATGCGATTTAATTGGCTGAATGTTTACGTTGTCCTTTTCGGTCATATTCGTGTATTTAATCTCGCATATTAACCTGATAGCATGAAACATGGCACACAGATGATGATCCTATATTACTTTTATTGCTCGAGTAACTGTCAGCGATGTTAAATTACAGGTTTATGAGCCTGTGTCTTTTCCCCCCAGACTGCGGATCTTGCATAATTTAAAGCCAATCTACAGACTGCTGAATGTAGGATAAATGAGGCGTCTGTAATGTACAGATGATGATGAGGCAGAATTGATCTGTGCACACACCCTGGCTCCATGCTAAACCCATCCTGCTAAAGTCCCATTTGGCTAAAGAACCCCGCCCTCTTCAGATACTTCATTAAGGCGAGCCTCCTAGCTAAATTTAACAATTAAATCACTTTTATAAATAAGCATAATAACCAAATGTAATGGGGACAAAAACACAACAGGTTTGCTTCAAATTAATATGAAACGGGAACGTTATCTTCTTGTAGTGCACCTTGTCTTGCATAGCATCAAATATTTATTGAGCTATACTCGCTATCTGACAACCTTCAATTCAAACCCGAAGAGTCTAAACTAATTAATTAAACACACATTTTGTAAAACACACGTCGTATTCATTTAAGCATACAATTGTGTGTGTGAAGTGTACAACTGTTTTTTTAACTTTGCTAAATTACGACAGCAAAGTAGCCCACATCAGCACCTGCTAGTTAGCTAGCAACATCCACGTCGTCCCTGTAACCCTATCCACACTGACTAGCTCGTGCTAACGCTAGCGTCAGATGCTAGCTAATCAATTCGGTGCCAAAAAAAAGAAGCCGGGCACGGAAATGACCAGGGTGTATTCAGAAAAAAAATGACCAAGAAATGAAATAAGATACCAGTCTAGGACCAAAACGAAAAAAATTGTATCGTGTTTGCTGTATTGTGTAATGCATAAGCCGAGCTATCCGATGAAGCTAGCCGAAGTAAGGTGAGTGCTGGGCCGCATAGCGACGTCACTCGAGCCCGGGGATCCGCAGTTGCCCGAGTTCCCCTGCCTCAAACATGGCGGCGGGTGCAGGTTGTGGGAGTGTGAAATCTGTGGTTTACTTTATTAAAAACATTCTCCAGATCGGATGTCAGCTGCGGGTCGGAAGCGCTCTTGCCTTACCTTTAAATTTGAGATCAGTCGGAGGATCGAGGATGAGGACCTGCTCCAGCTTGGACATGTTTGCCGGGGGGATTTGCAGCGCCGGATCGCCGTTTCTAGAGAGCCACCGAGCGGGAGCGCGGAGAAATCCAAGCCCTCAGCACTGACACACACACACACATACACACATACACACGGGAGCGCGCACGCAGATCCCACACGCCAAAACACGCGTACAACAACACTGCTCTCAATTATCTTATTCTTCTGTAGTTAAACAAACTCAATTTATCTATCTAAAATCCAATATAGCCATTTCCCTAATTGTGTATAGACTGTAAATACATGGCCAATAGGCTTATTCTCTGTTCAATGTAATAAACTGAACCAGCTCACTATATAGTGTCATATTATATAATGTATACTATTGTATTGTTTGTATATGATATTCTAATATTGTATACTAGTCTTATTCCCCAAGTCATATATGTCTGAAAGGTAAATCATCTGCATATATAGTGTGATATTATATAGTGAGATATAGTGTGGTATTATACAGAGAGATTTTTCTTTTTTATGAGAATATAACTGTGCTCAGGAAATCCAACAGTGCCCTGCAATGTGTTACTGTATGATAATTTACCCCTCTGTATAGATTTATTTGACAAATAATTATTAAACCGTTATTTAAACATTATTTAAATGTCTGCATTATTGTTAAAATGGTGCAGCAGGTTACAGTTCTAGGAACCCAGGTTCAAGCCTGACTTCAGTCTTCATGTTTCCTCTGGGTTTTCAGGTTTCTTCCCACTTCCCAAAATCATGCATGTAGTTGGACTGGCTATGCTAAATTGTTGTTAGGTGTAAATGAGTGTGTGAATGTGTGTGCGCATGGTGCCCTGTGATGGATTAGTGTTCCTGCTTGCACCCTGGAATAGGCTCTTGACCCACTGTGACTCTGATCAAGATAAAGCAATTACTGACAATGACTGAATTTTAAATGTGTACAACACTGTTTTGTCTACTTATTGGAGCCAGAGTGTTTTTTCTGTGCTTTCCGTCCATGAAACCTGTTTTTTATTATTAAAATTGTCATTAGAGTCAGTTATGTATATGCATAAATACTTAATTATACACAATTTTACATAAATGCATAATTGTGGGTTATGGTTTCCACCACTATAAAAAAAATTCTAATAAAAAAATTATAATTTAATGGTGTGGATCCCCTGGCTATGCTGGACAGCATCGCTGAATCGAAATTTTGTGTTCTGCAGGCAATGGGCATGGCTATAATAAAGAAATACGATGATACACATGCCTCATGATCATAAAATATATCAATCATGAGGGGCTCTGTGACTTTCAGTATTATTCATTCATTATTTGTTTGTTTGTTTACACCGAAAGGGGCATCTGACTGCAAAAGGTTTAAGAACCCTTTGGCCATAGTAGACTTTGTCATTTGTGGGGAACAAGAATTAGGGCATCATTTCAGACCCATGGCTAGTTCCTTATCATAGAACACTCTTCACTAAACAAAGTTATTTATAGAGCTTCAGGAAGACCAATCCACTGTTCGGTAATAATTACAAGACACATGTTATATGCAAATATATGCTATTTTGTCAGAGTCATAGTGTAATTTCTGAAACTATTTACATAAAAATCTTCCACTTTTTCTAAATATATCTATTTTATTCAACAGAAGAAAAAAATGTTAGACATTTTGACAGTATTCATTACAGGCAATGCAAATTACAAATAATTTAAAGCTTTTACGGGAATATGTTATTCATGTAGCATTTTTTCTGCTTTTGAATGCAGAAGTCTGCTTCCACTTTCACTATTTGATTGGTGTCAAGCCTGCCGCTTTGTCATATTTTACGATCCTGATTGTGAGTTTGATGTGACAAAAAAAGCCGCCATCCCATAGGTCAATTTAAAAGGTGTTTTGATGAGAACAGATGGTGCATGCTTTTTCCTTTGACACCAAGAACACATTACACATTGATCATATCAGTCTTTGTCAGCGTCCAGCATTTCTGCATAGAAGGCAGTTAGTTAATGGGCCACGTAACTATATCTCTCTATATTGTTGTAGTTCATATTTCAGAAAGTTTAAAAACTGGTTCTGTTACTTTGTTACTGACAGTCAGGAAAGCACTGACACTGGAAACTCCTTCCCCCTTAGCTTCGTCATTGCATATTAATTGTCTGTTTTATATGTCTTGGTTAAATAACATGTTTTTTTAATCCATTTATTATTGGTCTTAGTTGACATGAAGCATCCACAATACAAGTCCCTGTGAATGAGTTGTTACCATAGTAACAATGCCATATTAGAATAAATGCATTAATATAAACCTGTGATTTGAATTACAGTCTGAACTACCGTTAGAGCTAGAGCTGCTGTTATAGAAAATGAATCAACGTCACATTAAAGAATTTAACAGCACTGTGGTATAAATTGTGTTATGCACATTAAACTGCTTTTTGTATGAAAGGTTCTGTATAAATAAAGATTTGTAACATTTGATTATTATTATTATTCCTTATATTAACATCATATTAGTAAACAGTTGCTGTGAAATGGTTTATATTATATTGCCTAGGATTATTTCTGTTTAATATATCAGCACACATATTTCTGAATGTTGAGGCCTGCCACATAACTTACATGGTATTTTCTTCCTGTTCTTATTAACATTCACACAACTCTAAAACTATTGCATGTTTGTTTTTTTTATTACAATGTAAGCTGTGGATTCCTGTAGTGTATTATCCTGTTTTGTTTTACTATTAATTTACTGTTAGATTGTACTTTTACTATTAATTTAAACTTAGAGACACGTCCCTCATGCAAACAGAAATACCTTGTTTGCACATGTGACGAGACAATAGACAATAGCTTCCTGAAATACCAGCGTTTCTCTGGAAATACAATTTTACATTTGATCTGTTCAGAAAACTGCATGCCATCTCTTTACTCATATTTACTTATGGCACATGTTTCAAACACACCATATAATAATGAGATCACATTAATTTTAAAAAATAAATAAATAAACTATCATAAAAGCATCCTAAAAATAAATACGAGCTAAAACGTCTGAACATGATCGTCTAAGCATGAATTAACCTTGTTCAAACCGTTTTTTTTATTTTTTGCAGTGAAATGTCTCCATCTAGTGGTGCTTCACAGAACACATGTTTTAAAGACTGAAAATATGAGTATAACCTGGAGAAACACACAAATAAAGAAACCATGTACAAAGGTGTGTTTAAATATATATATATATATTTTTTTATATTAGGCTATTTATTTATATAGTGCATGTTTGAATATGAATTGGTCATTCACAATAGTAATTATCAGCCTCTGAATTTTGACTGTCATATGTGTTGGAAGCTCCAACTGTCATATTAACAACTGGGAGTTAAGTGCCTAGGAAGAAGTATCCCAAATGTCTGCTTCCAGAGTCAAAAAGCTGAGAATGTGTAAGCAGTTTTGTGGATAAAGCGCCCACTATGGAAAAAAGTCCAAGAACTGCAGGAAGTGTACCTACAAAGTGCAAGGTGACAGTGCCAATGTGCTTTCCTCAATGTAAACTTTTGCTTAAAGTATGATATTTACACTGCAAAAAAAAAATCTTGGATGTATTTGGATGTCATGGCATGTCTTTAAGGCTCAGAAGACTGAAGTATCAGACAAAAAAAATAGGAGAAACATCTATTAACTAGGTTTATTAGTCATTATATTTATTAGGATAGTCAATTTTTGATAGTGTGTTTTCTAACAAACTAAGACACTCATTCTAGGCCTTTCATAGCATATTATCTGGACTTCCCATTTCCTGGTGAAAGCTTCCTTTGCTGAATAAAATTTTTTAAATACAACCACAGTTACATTGAGGTACATACAGTATTACAGTAAGTGTTTGTTTTTTGTTTGAAAGCCTGTGGTGGTTTGCAAGACAAAACCTGGCCTTGAAGATGTTACTTACAAAAAAACACAAATGTAATCAGGAGTTTTGACCATTCAGAAAGTGCAAGCTGAGGTGTCTTTTGAAAGGGTAGTACCAAGCAAATGTCTTGTCGCACAGAGAGCAGTGAAAAGGCCTTTCTCCAGTATGGACACGCTGATGAGCCCTTAAATTGGAGCCATGGGCAAAGGCTCTCCCACACTGGCGGCAAATGAAGGGCTTGCTGCCACTGTGTGCCCTCTCGTGGGTGACGAGGTTCCCCCTGAGGGAGAAGCGCTTCCCACACACGGCACAACCATACGGCTTTTCGCCTGTATGAATACGCTGATGTCTCTTCAGGTCAGCACCACTCTGGAAACTCTTAGGACAGAACGAGCAGGAGAACAGCTTATGCCGCATGTCAGCTGTTGGCAGAACCTTCGCTTTTGTCAACATTGTGGACACAGTGGAGTTCTGTCTAAGTGCCGTGGTTTGAATTACATCCTGTATATTTCTTCCGCCTGCCTGTTTTGCTTCAGGCTCAATTATATACTCAATCTCACCAGTCATACTGAGATGAAATGCAGGGTGTTCAGGGTGGGAAGCATGTATAGCCTGTTGTAGCATAGAAGAGCAGCCTGGACCTCCAACACTTACCGGATAGTTCACTGAAGTCAAAGACGGCCATGTCAAAGCCTCGCTGTCCATCATTCCACATGGTGCCAGTTCATTTGCTGTCTTCGTTAAAGGCTCCTCATTCTCCTCAGTCTTTAGAAGCAAACCATTAGGGTTCCCTTCATTGCTCCGATGCCCATTTATATGATTAAAGTCTGTCTCATATTTGTAGTTTGATTCTTCTTCAGAGAGTTGTTTGTTGTTATGGAAATGCGCTGAATAATGAGATTGTGGCCAAAGCTGTTCTGCAGAGCCAAAGTTATTGCTGTTGTCTCCTAAAAAACATAATACGAGGTCAGATTTAACATACTGAGCGCTACTACACAGTAAACAGTATGAAAATTGTCAACAGCAAATAAGGAACAACTAACAGAAACCTAATGAGAACAAACTAGCTAATGTGCAAACCTGACAGGATTTCTGAGAGGATTTCAAGTCACATTCATGTATGATAATAAACAGGCTAATCTGACAGGATATTCAAAAGCATTCATGTTCGTCACTGCTACAGTGAGCCAATTAGCTAACATGAGTGAGCTAGCCTGACAGGATTTCGGAGATTTTTAAATCATACGCAAAAGCATTCACGTTCTTCACTGCTACAGTGAGCCAGTTAGCTAACATGAGCTAATCTTGGAGGTTCTCTGACAGGATTTTTTTTTTAAACCCAGCACAGCTTAAATATCAATATATTTTACATTTGCTATGGTGGTACTGATAATGAAATGCATCACTCTTGCATTTTGTTTCAAGATTCCTGAACTTGTTGAAAACAAGCCTAATGTCACAAACTCTCATCAGCACCTCAATTCAACTTAATGACTTGCAATACTTACACAAAATTCAATATCTTTGTTTATAAGGATTAGTGTACCTGTGTGAATGTGAAGGTTGTGTATATATGAAGGTCCTGCATGATCCCTTTGGATGGTCTACCTACCTGCTGCATGGCTGTGTGTGTTTGTGCATTGCTCATCGTCAGCTTGATAGACCTCTGAGACACACTCGGTTGTGGATACAAGTGGACTCACACCCTCCACCTTTATAGCTGCAGTGTTGAGTCCTCCAATGTTGGCTATAGCTTCAGTGGTCAATGAGTCCATAAGGATTTGAGATTCCTTCAGTGGAACTCCACTTTCAGATGGGGAAAACGTACTCATCTGATTCAGTTTACTCCCAGAGCTTGGAAGAGAATTCCTGCTTCCTTGAACCTCATTCTTCTGCAAGTTCTTCATTGGTGCTGGAGTATTTGTTTTCTTAATCCTTTCTTCATTCTGACAATCAGGCACTGTGCTGAGATCATCAGCTCTCTTATCTAAGAAAGATGTTTAAACAAAACAACAAGAATTTTATTACTAGGGTTGACAATGTGGGTAATGAAGGAAATTGTTTGCCAGTGAAAACAGACTGACATGGCTATGTAAGGCTTTAAAAAAAATCCATTCAAAATACAGCCAACTCATTACAAAATACATTTTGGACACCAAGTCATTCCTCTTTAGCAACATTATTTTTAAAATGTTAGCGACTGCATTCGATACAGCTCTCCAGCTCACATCACAGCAGCTGGTTCTACAAGTTGAGAGAGCAACTTACCACAAATGCAAAGCCTGACTGAGTTAAGCTGGCAGTTGATGTACCCTGACCAATCCCTGATCACCACTGTTCCCAAATACCATTCAGTGATCGCCACTGTTCCTAATAAACAACCACTGATCATCATTGTTCCCAACAACCAAATCACTGATCACCATAGTTCCCAACGGCCAATCACTGATCACCATTATTTTCCAATAACCAATCAATGATCGAAAATTATTTCCCAATGACCAATCAGTGGTCGCCATTATTTCCCAATGACCAATTACTGTTAGTCATTGTTCCCAACAACCAATTATTGATTGAGATCATTCCTAACAGCCAATCACTGATCACCACTGTTTGTTTCAGCTATGCATTTCTGTGTTCTTCATTTTAATCTTTCTTCTTATTTATATTTACAAATAATAAAAATTTGTATTCCCATCTGTAACCGTTCCCTCCATATCAATTTACAGACTGCTCACTACCACAATTGTATAGTTTTTTTTTTTAGTCAACGTGTAAATAGTTACATTGACCAAAATCTTATAATCTATTAAGTCTTATTCTGCCGATTTCTGTTCTTCAGAAAATCTTCCTTCTTCTTGTAATTTTGCCGACGAACACGAGGATCAAATGAACATGCAGATTAGTTCATTACGCCAGTGGTTTTCAAAGTGGGGGCCGCCAGGGGGCGCCCGGTTAGCCTCAACAATTTGGTGTGGATAAATAAATAAATAAATAAATAAATAAATAAATAAATAAATAAATAAATAAGCAAGCAAGCAAGCAAGCAAGCAAGCAAGCAAGCATTACTATAACATGTTATTTGTAACAATACATATTAAAATCCCATTTGCTATACCTAACTTTCTAACTGCTAAACAGACAAAACCTCAACGTAAAAAAGGGGGATATATTCAGAAGTCTGTATTTTTAATGTATTTTAAAGACATCTTGCAAAAGGGGGGCCTCGGTCAAATGTTCATGCCATTTGGGCGGCCTTGCCCTGGAAAAGTTTGGGAACCCCTGCATTACGCCATCTGGCAACTTCTAGCGAAATTGTTGGAGAACGCATTATCTGCTTGCTGGTAACACTGGGATGGATTTTTCCTTCGAGTCTGCTGTAATGTGATCTGGGGTTGCATTCGGGGTAGAAAGCCTAAATTCAAGGTTGGCACCTACCACCCAGTGCCAGCCAAATGGACACGCCCCTGGGCCAAACCTACTGAGATTATATTCCAGATGTTTATTTATTTAGAGAACCCGCATTTGAGTGAAGGGGCTCTTCAGGTCTTAAATGAAAAGTACCTCCATCTCGCAGATTTGCCTGAGGCTCGATTAAAGACACTGCGACCAAAGAAGGATTTTGCGCTTCTCTTTTCAGATCCCGTATTTTTCCCTTCAAGGCTTCGATCTCTTTCCGGCCCCTGCGGATCTCTAACCGCATCTCCACACACTCGGTGTTGATCAGTTTACAGATCTCCGCCACCGCCGCTTGGGTCAGACTCTCCATCACGGAGGAAATCTGAGTCTCCAGAGTCACACACGTCGGCATCTTGTCAGTCCTTATTGCATTCAACACTCCTGTGTCCCTAATAAACAAGCGTCTCCGCCACAGAAATTGGGAGTCCTCTCTCTTTTTTTAACCTGCATCACTGGCTTCTTCCGCTTCACGCAGGCTGCAACCAGGGTTGCCATATTGTTCTGATATCCCACAACGCTACAATACACCGATCAGCCATTACATTAAAACCACTGGCAGGTGACGTGAATAAGCTTGATTATCTCATTACAGTGGCACTTGTCAAGAGGTGGGATATATTAGGCAGCAAGTTAATAGTCAGTTCTCGAAGTTGAGGTGTTGGAAGCAGGAAAAATGGGCAAGTGTAAAGATCTGAGCAACTTTAACAAGGGAAAAATTGTGATCATTAGACGACTGGGTCAGAGCATGTCCAAAATGGCAGGTCTAGTGGAGTGTTCCTGGTATGCAGTGGTTAGTACCAAAAATGGTCCATGGAAAGACAACCAGTGAGCCAGTGACAGGGTCATGGGCGCCCAAGGCTCACTGATGTGGGTGTGGAGCGAAGGCTAGCCAGTCTGGTCTGATCTCACAGAAGAGCCACTGTAGGCTGTGATAGAAAGGTGTCAGAGCACACAGTGCATTGCGGCTTGCTGTGTGTGGGACTGTGTATCTGCAGACCAGTCAGAGTACCCATGCTGACCCCTGTCCACTGCCGAAAGCGTATCTAATGTGCACATGAACATCAGAACTGGACCATGGAGCAATGGAAGAAGCTGGCCTGGTCTGATGAGTCATGTTTCCTTTTACCTTATGTAGATGGCCAGGTGCGTGTGTGTCGCTTACTGGGGGAAGAGATATAGTGAGTGCAAAAATTTGAACACCTCTAACTTCAATAAACCGTTTAACACGAGATTTAATTTTTTTTTTATTTAGATATTTCAACAGTAATAAAATGGTAATTATATGTAGAAGTAATAAAGCAATCAAAATATGTTGATGTAGGCCTTAGTATTATTATTTGGAAATCATTTTAAAGATATGACCAAAATAAAACAAGAAAAGTACTGGATGGAAGTAAAATAACTGAAAAATGTTGATATGTTGTAACAGTTTTCCCCCAGGAAACACTTTTAAACACAATATCTTAAAATGTGCGTGCTGCATATTGTTGAACCATTTTTAATGGAGTTGTTGGATTTGTGTAGAGGAACCATTCTGGCAACCCTGTCAAGTGTTACGTTGACGAAGAGAAATTACCGTAAAACCCTGAGTGTGTGAACTCGTCCACCGTAATTTCACCTCATTTTAATCCCGAAAGCTGTACAATTATTATCAAACACGAATGCCACCATACGAAGTTATTAGTTAATTGTGAAAAAAATAATACTTGAGAGAAAATTCTGATATGTTTTCCATCTTCGTCGTTCAAAATCTGACTCACCTTGGAGTTTTTATTCCTAGTTCAGTTTAAAGCTAACAGCTAACCTCTTTATGTTTACAATGTGTAGGGTACACTATGCATTCAATTCAAATTTCAGTAATTGGCTTCACCTTTAGACAACCACCTACAACGTTTCTTATAAGAGTGAAAAAAATAAATCTCATTAGCCTACATTATATACCAGCGCAAAGCTCTGAAAGCTGAACTGACGATCAAACATTTTGACCAAACTATAGTGCCCTCCACTAATATTGTCACCCTTGGTAAATACGAGCAATGAAGGCTGTGGGAAAATTGCCTTTATTGTTTAACCTTTTGATTTTTTTATTTATTTATTTATTTTTAATCACAAAAATACTCTTCTCTCATGGATATCAAACAATTGCAAACAAAACACAGGTTTATCCAAAATAAAAATCGTTAAATGTAGGTGTGCACGAGTTATTGATATTTAAACAATTTTAGTACAACTGGGTGACTAGGAACAGGAAATTGGTCAATCATGAATTCCTGTTCCACAGGAATATGAAGTATGAAGTAACACATAGGCCAAATTCCCTTAGTCATTCATAACAATGGGTAAGACCAAAGAATATAGCTGTGATGTGTGGCAAAAGGTTGTTGAGCTTCACAAAATGAGAAGTGTCTATAAAAAAATAGCACAAGCACTGAAAATGTCCATTTCCACCATCAGGGCAATAATTAAGAAGTTCCAGTCAACTGGAAATGTTATGAATCAACCTGGAATCATACACTGTATGTAAAGAATGAAACACAACTGGGTTTGCTGTTACAGGAAATTAGTCAATGACAGGGTGCTGTGATGTGTCCCAAAATGGCTTTATTCCTCTTGTGCCACAGTGATTTGCTAACAGTGATTTTTAATTTATTATTGAACGACACATCATGTTTTTTTATGATTCATTTAATGTGGTGGAATGTCTGCAAGTTAGTTCCTATGTTCACTTACATTATAGCAGTGAGTATAAACACTTGTTTCGTAACCAACCTCTCTTTTCAAGTTAATAAGGCAAAAACGCAGCTTGTCATGTTACCGAGAAAACAATATCCTGTCCTGAAGACTTTCCCTTGGTGTAAAACGTATTAGCCTACAAAGCACTGACACTGGAGACTACTTCCATGAATGTTAAATAAAGGTCTTCTTACAAACAGCTTCACCATATCAACAGTTATATTTTTTTCTTTTTTAAATGACAGCACATTTTCTTGATCTGTTTAATATTTCTCTTATTGTGGAGCATCTGCCATCTGCCATACAAGTCTGAATGAACTGTTACTATAGAAACAATAATGTAGGCCTATTAGAACAAGCACGTTAAAATAAACCTGTGTTTGGAATTACAGAGCCATGCCTTTATAGAATATTAATTTTCAGATTGAAAAATTCAACAGTGCTGTGGTATAAAATAATGTCTGTCCATGTTGCATGGGGAAAAAATAGTCAAAGTATTCAAAGTCAAAAGAAACCTATTTTATTGACTTTAATTGTCATTGTGTCTGTTGTGCTTAGTCAGTCAAAAAGATAGAACTTATTTAACCAAAATATTTACATCATCTCCACAATTATTCATCTGTGATCATGCAAGATGATTGTATAAACATAACACAATGATTTACATTTTTCACTTGAATAAACTACTTCGCTTTCTTCTAATAAGAAAATACTCCTCATAAGGAATTATTTTAAATAGTATTATTATAGTATTTTAAATAGTATTTTTTCTAATAATGTGTGAACAAATTATTGAGACCCATAAATAATATTTTATTTTTAAAAAATGCAAATATATTATAAGAAAATGTATGTTTTCAAAATTGCTCTGAAATTCCAAGGTTTATTGTTGCCTTTTACCATCTACTGGTTTTCTGGGGTTATAAATATGAGGTTGCAAACATATGAAATCTCTTTGAACATTTTGTAAGGCTCAATTAGCCTGACTTGTATTTTCAGTTTTCTCTCTCTCTGTGTCAGGAACAGTCATCCGATGAATGAAACCCAAAAGCATAGCAATCTCTTGAAAGTTTTAAAGGCTTCACCCACAGGTTACAAAATGTTTGATGCGTTTTGAACACTTTTCTGGCTACAAGCTTCAGGATCTTGAAGGTTGCAATCTGACTGGCTTGCTGCACTTCTGCATATATACATTTCTGTGCACTGGTTTACAGCCAGAAAACAAACTTCCGAACACCACAACACAATTAGCTTTTCGGAGCAGGGTATAATCACTGGACTGAAATAAAATACATGGAATTATGTCTGTAAGAGTTAAATTAAAGGGGTTTGTTAGTGTGTTCGCTGACAGGCTGTGGGAAAAGTTCTGTTGGTTCATCTATTATGTCAGTCAAATTGCATATGAAAGTAGGAGTTTGTAGGCCACAATTAGTGATAAAGTGTAATCTCTTGTGAATAATATATATGCCTAGCCTGCAACAATAAAGACCATATAATTGTCCTACTATGTGGGTGGGATGAATGGCTCTTTTCCCTTCGTCGCAAAGGTATGCTAGCTCATGTAGAGTGACAGTTAGTGCTCTATTCCACACCGCTGCCCTGGAACAATGCATTGGCAGGAATTTAAACAGATATGGTGGCTTTAGATGACTCAGGGGAAGCATATGGTAACATTTGTCGTCCCATATTTGTGGATGTTGTGAGATAGGAGATATCTAGCTAGTTGGTGAGAAATGGCTATGACAAAAGTGAGAGAAACTTGGGTTTAAAAAAAAAAAAGGTAGATTCTGGGTTACCAAGAATAAACCATGGCATTTCTATAAATCTTCTCAGAACCATTGACAATTATCAAGCAAAATAAAACAAACTGTTATACATTAGCAATTCATGATTTAATAGAATCTGCAGAGAAACTATTACAACAATGACCAGTCTTGTTCTCAGTTTTCTGATGGCTCATAGCATGTTTCCAGCTTTCCAGTAATGAAAAATACACACCATGAAACATGTGATTACAGCACCAAAATGACATATACTGTATTCCTGTCCAATCCTGACAATTAGCTAGAAATCCTATTCCTAATGGACGAAATCTCTCTCTACACTAAATTCCCACCAAAAATGAAGACGTTAAACGGGTTTGGCTGCTAAGACCTGACAACATGTTTAGTGAAAATTGACAGTACATATTCTGCAGCCCAATCTATGATAAATAGATATATGTTCATAATTATTATGGTTTATATAAAGACAAAGCACAAAAAAATAATATACCAAGATCAAAACCAATGGATGTTTCATGCCATCCCAGTTTTATCTGGGGAATAAGCCCTGAAAACACTGACCTCCACCTTGGCTTCTAACAGCCACAGAAAATGATCTCTGCCTATAAACGAATGATAAATGGACATTTGATTTGATACAGCTTACACAGCAAAAATCCCACTGCATACACTTCCTCTTCATGTTGCCTGATTGAGTGTATTTCTCATATTTTATGCCAAGAAATATGGCGAGAAAAGTGTTTCTCCAGGGCTAGTCAGGGCACGTTGAGCTTATGCTTGGTTAAGGCAAGTCTGTGTCCATAATTATATGTTTTGCAGTTCTGACACTGTTGTCTGTAATCATGATTTTTACATCAGTGTAACAACTCCAGGGATCTCATTGGCATCAGAGAGCAGCACATTCTTTTTGGATATGTATCGCATCACCAGGCTTTCACATTAACAGTAAACACAAAATCATTTAAAATTGGTCCTTGTGGTAAAGTCATCATTAAAATGTGTCATTTTAAAATGGTTGTAAACTTTCAAAATTGTCCGTGATGTAGCGTTTCCCAAAAAATAGAAATACTTTGTGTAACCCTTCAATGCAGGTTGTTGGTTTGCACATGATTAATATCTGAAATGTAATTTATTTTACAGTAAATGTGGTCTATTACAGAGGAAAACAGCTGTATCAATGTGCATAAATACGTACAAAGCTAATGAGTTATAAGATTCTTCCTAAGAGCATTTTTCCAGCAAAGTCTGCACTGTTTAGTTCATACAGCCGGAACTTCGAGATTAGCTGTAAGACACAGGTCATGGTTAGTTACAGTGGTGCCGGTAGCGACTGGCTCGTGTGGGGAAGCTCATGCCACACAGCGAGCAGCTGAAGCCGCGTTCGCCGGTGTGAGTTCGCATATGACCCTTCAGGCTGCTTTTCTGAGTGAAACTCCTGCCACATGTCCCACAGCTGTAGGGCTTCTCTCCGGTATGCACACGCTGATGCCGGTCCAGGTGGCTCAGACGGTCGAAACTCTTACCACAGAGAACGCACAGGAAGCGCCTCTCACGTCCGTTCAAAATATGCCGCCTCCGAGGTAATGTGTCATATGGAAAATCAGGCACCGCTGCAGTCTCTGTGGTCCTGAGAGCATCTGCGGTCAAGTTCTGATCTAAAGGTGATGCTGTGTTCGGGTCATAGGAAGCCTCTGGATTCGGTTTGGACTCTTCTTCATCCAAGCGGGAAGCATACTCTTCCTCCTCTTTCACATGAATTTGGTTCACAGCAACACTTTTGGCCTCGGAGACCCCCCAAGTGTGTAGGACTGTCGAGGTAGATTCTAACCGGCGTTGGTTTTGAGCTGAGGTTTGCTCGGTTATGCTAACGCAGTCAGACTCCATCGAGTCTTTCCCGAGGCTTGCTGCGTTCAAGGAGTGTGCCTGAGCATCCTCCTCATCCAGGGCACTCTCAGATCCAGAGTGCCTAGGCTCGTCCAGCCGACAATCGGATAACACCTGATCTTCGTCATCCTCCTCTTCCTGCCCATTCTTCTCATATAGGTCAGGTAGATCAGCTGGCTTGTTGTTTTTTCCTGCAGGCAAGTTTCTAATCTTTTGATCTTCGTACGCTTGGTGCATGCTTTCTTCATCTGTGTTTATGAAGTGAGCTCCATCTTGGCTCAGGTAGGACGAGTGTGAATTCGGTTCTTCAGTGTTTTGGTCAAAGTTGTGTGCGATCTGCTCTTCACAGTGAGTTGCCATATTCCACTCATCAGTGAAGAGATTGTTTTCACTCGGCAACAAAGATGCTGCGTCTAAATCGCCAGTGAATCCTGAAACAAAAAATTGAGACATTACAATAAAAAACAAAAACACAAAATGAGAGCTAACTATGTTTTCCACGATACAACATATTAAAATAATAAACGACAAGGTGGTGTGATGCGGCCCAACATGAAGTTTAGTTATTGTTACTACCCCGATATTGATTATTTTCCAATAACAGCATGTCCCGAAGTGTTTTATTCCTGTGCAAACCACAGCAATTTGCCAACGTTAATCATTTTTAATTAATTAATCCTTGACACATCTCACCAAAACTTGTCTGTGAAATGATATTTTCACTTCCTGTATGGCATAGCAGGTATAAACTGTCGTTCCCCTATCAGTCTCTCTTTTTTTCTCTCTCGTGATGTTAAGACAAAAAAGCACTGAAACTGGAGACTCCTTCCATAAATGTTAAATAAGTTAAATAAACATCCCCTTTCAGAAAGCTTCAACATAGCAGCCATGATTTGATTCTTTGTTTAATAACATGTTAATATAACTCATTAATAATAGAAACCTGTTGATTATAGTAAGTAATAAATAGTAAGTTATATTGTATAAAATGAAAAGTAAGTTATATAATTATGGTAAGTTTCTATGGAAGTATAGTATGTTTCTATAGTAATGATAACGTAATAGAACAAGCCCATTAATATAAACCTGTGGTTTGATTTGTCAGAATTGCTGCCACAACTGCTGTTATAGGAAATGGATCAACACCTTCTGGCCAATAAGAATACAGTAGAAAAGGTGAATTGGATTTTTTTTGGTTTTCATTCCAACATGTCCTCTCTTTCCATTTCTGATTCAGCCCAAGAATTTTCATCGGGTGCATCACTAGTATTGTGATGTAACTTATCACGTCTATGCTTAACCAATACCTGACAAGTCTCACCTCGGTGGGTCTTCAGGTGACTTTTTAAGCTGCTTTTCTGGGTGAAGCACCGGCCACATAACATGCAGCTGAAGGGTTTTTCTCCTGTGTGTATGCGCTGATGTCTATCAAGATGACTGAGTCGATCGAAGCTCTTGCTGCAAAAGGCACAGGCGAATCTTCTCTTCTGCGAGGCTGCCCCAACCGTTGGTCTCCCTCTGGAAGCTATGCTCAGTGCAAATGTACCGAAATCACCTTGACAATCGGGAGGTGGGTGCACAAGCGCGTTGTGCGTGTGAGAACGTGGCTGCGCTCTCAGCAAGTCATCTGTAACTGCATGCAGGCTATCCGCCGACAGCTCCTCTTCTCCACTCAGGCCCTGTGTCTCCACTCTGCTCCCGAGCGAGTCGTAATTCTGCTCGACCTTAGAGCAATGTTCCGACTCGTGCTGAGATTGATCGTGTTTGGAATAGAAATGAGGGTCATGCATCTCCGTGTTGTTCTCTGATGACCACACCTGGGCCAGTTGGTCATCATCAGCAGACCCGGAGTGTAAGTCAGGTTCTGTTCTCGTGCACTGGTTTCCATCTTCTACCGCCTGCTCGTCATCCATGCTTTCAAGCTTTACAACCACTCTGGATGCTGATGCGTCGTCACTTGGCCTGTCTGAGTCCTCAATCTCAGGCTCCCTTTCTTCGTCTCTTTGATCATTTTCTTTGGCACCTGTTGAGGTTCAGAGAACACAGATTAAAACCAACAGCAATGTTTGCTTGCTACTCACTGCCAAATTCTCTTACCCTTATATCAGCTGTTAACTCTTTAACAACCTCGGAGCAACTTCTGGTTATTATTCTGTTGATTTAGCTTTAAGATTATTATCCACTCCTCCAGGATTTAGCAAATTTGCGTTTGCAGAACGCAAAATCAAGCAGACTCCGCAATATTCGAAGGAGCTTGCAATTTTTAAAAAATACCGCAGATTTGGGCCAAGATGCGTCATGTCACGTCATGACAACGTGCATTCTTCCAAAGCACTCTTCGATTCACGTGTGTCGTACACGAGTCCAGCTAAAAGGTCTCATATACCAACAAACATTACTGCAGAAGACCATGTAAAGCAGTTTTGTGCAAAAGCAAACAAATTTCTGCAAGTTGCAACGCAAATTTGGAAAAAGCCGCAGCAAAATCAAGCATTTTTCGCTGCAACGATCAGAAAAAAAAGAAATTTCTTAAATTAATTTATTTACACTGGAAGGGGTCCCTGGCCTGAAGAACAGTAGGTACTATGTGCAAAGGTTCCGTCCATGCACACGCAACACACACCGGTCAGATGCAGGATTTGAACCCCCAGCCCTGGAGGTGCAAGGCAAACGATGTACTAAGCCACTAAGCCACCATGCCCCACTATTGCAATTGAAATATATGTAGTCATAGTCTCTGTATGGGTTTCCTCCCACCCCACCTCTCAAAAAAATTCCAGCAGGTGGATGGACTAGAAATTGTCCTTGTGTGTGAGCAATTGAATGTGTGTGAGCATCGTGCTGTGCAATGGACTGACATCCTATCTAGGGGGAATCCCCAAATCTTGCCTTGTATTCCCTGCATAGGCTCTGGATCCACAGTGACCCTGACTAGGATACAGCAGTTACTGAAGATGAATGAATGAATGAATTAAAAAAAGTTTGTTAAAAAAAAAGAAAGAAAGAGAGAGAGAGGGGGGGGGGGGGGGGGCGAGAAAGAGAGGACAAATTAACAGAAGAAAAGTCTTAAAGGAAGTTTTCTTGTTACGGTGTATATGTTACAAAACATTTAAACAAATTTAATTTCATTATTAATATCTTAGCACACACCATATGACCATTTTTACTTGTGATAATTAAGGAAACTATAGGACTTGACCTTAAACTCATCTCCCCACCTTCTCTAAGGGTATGTAAACTTTTGCACACAACCGTATACAGTAACCTGTGTAATTTATATCTTACATAAAGAGCAACAGAATCAATAAAACATCATCATGCTGATCATGTGAAAGAATTGAGGAGTTCACGGCACCTTTGAGCGGCGGTCTGGGGCGCGCGGCGCTCACACACTGGCGGACGAGCGCGCGCCGCGTCTCGCGCAGCTCCTCGGACACCATCTGCAGATTCCGCTTTAACGAGTCGATCTCGTGCTCGCGCTCGCAGATCTCCAGCCGTAACATAACGACGCCATCGTCCACCACTTTGCTTATTTCAGCCACCGCGGCTTTAGCGAGCTCGTCCATGATCGTTGCTATTTGCTTTTGAAGAGCGACACCGCTGGACATGTTGTCCATCTCATTTACATAAATACACAACCGATTCCAAACCGAGAAGTTTCCGTCACCTCTAATATTCAGCGTGTCAGTTCAGCAGGAATGGAAAAGCGGGGTTTTTATTACTACACACTTTGCCAAAAGACAAGGATTGCGTTGTTTTATGCCAGGACAACCACACAACGGAAGAAGAGACAGTAAGGCGTGGTTGCCAGATCTGTGTAGATAAAACCAAAATTGATATTCCTGCTAAATACATAACGAAGCCATGATTAGTGTTATTGCCTTACATAGTGCATACTATATACATTATGCAATAATTACAAAGCTACACTTATCAGTTTCACTGAAAATCTCGTCCACTAAAATAATCATCTCATTTTATTCCATATATTGTCATAAACAAATGAAAGTTATGAGTCTACCAATCCACTCATCCATCCCATCCATTTTCTAAACTGCTTATCCTACTGGGTCGTGGGGAACCTGGAGCCTATCCCAGGGTGCGTTGGGGACAAGTTGGGGTACACCCTGGACAGGGTACCAATCCATCGCAGGGCACAATCACAATCACAGCACGGGGACAACATGCAAACTCTGCACACGCAGAGCGACAGTGGGAATCAAACCCCCAACACCCAACCCTGGTGGTGTGAGGCAAACATGCTAAACACTAAGTCACCGTGCACCCTCCAATACAGTCACGCAAAACATAATACATTCATACAGTATCTCTATATACACTATATGACACCAGACCATTACACCCATATATGTTTTTTTGAACATCTAGTTCCAAAGTACTTTCCGCTTTGCTGTTATAATAACCTCCACTTTTCTGAGAAGGCTTTCCACTAGATTTTGGCGCATGGCTCTGGGGATTTGTCCTCATTCGGCCACAAGGGCTTTAGTGAGATCAGGCAGTGATGTTGGGTGAGGAGCCCTGGGGTGCAGTCAGTAGTACCAGTTCATCAGAAAGGTGTACAGTGGGGTTCAGGTCAGGGCTCTGTGCAGGAAACTTGAGTTCTTCCATTGCATCCTTGGCAAACCATGTCTTCATAGAGCTCACTTTGTGCACAGGGGCAATGTCATGCTGGAACAGGTTTGGGCCTGTTGAAAAACTACAGCATACAATGGCATTCTATACAATTGTGTGCTTTCAACTTTGTGGCAACAGAACCACATGTGGGTGTGATGGTCTGGTGTCCACATACTTTTGCCCATATGTATCTTTAATTAAGTATATTAAGTATATTATATCAAAGTCTATTTTGGGTGCACGTTTGCCCTATATAATGTGGTGCCAATGCTGGCAATGTGAATTTAAAGGACATTCGTCCAATGATGGCACGATAAACAAAATTACATCAAGCCAATATTGGCACCCAGCGTTACTAAAATAGCTGATGTTGGAAAAGGTGCACTTTTTTACCTAACAACACAGGTAAGAAACTGCTGTTGGGCCAGTGTCAGCCATTTCTTTGGGCCAGCATTGGGTGTCAGTGTTGGCTCAATATAATTTTGGCCATTGGGCCACCGTTAGCACGATGTTACTTTGCTTCCTGGGTTGTTAGGAAAAGTAAACCTTTGCCAACATCAGCCATTCCACCGGTCAATGTTGGGTTGTTTTAAATTACTGTACTGACAGATCCCCTAACCACCCCCCAAACCCCCTCCCCAGAAAACAGTACCCTCTAGGGTGCCCAAATGGTAGATGGTGTGGTGTGATGAAGGGCAATAAGTGTTGAGAAAGCACCCTCATAGCTGCCCTTACAAATGGAAAAAAAGGTAATGAAATGCCTTTTGGGGTGCTGCTGTGTGTGAGAAAACTTGATGAAGTGACCTCTAGGGTTTCCATACATGTAAGAAAGCATGCTCTCTGTGGTGCCCTTCCAGTGGAAAATATATGATGCAGTGCCTTCGAGAATGCTCCTACTTACTAGAAAACATGACGAAATACCCTCTAGCAAACCCTTCCAGCAGGGAATATGTGATGCAGTGCCTAATAGGGATCCCCATACGTGCAAGGAAACATGATGAGGTGCCATAATGGGTGCACATCCTGTGGAGACCCACTGCGTGTAGGAGTGTCGCTTTTTATTTTTTCACCCCTGCCTTCCAGACAGCTTGGATCCACCCTGGATCTCTCGTATGCCTAACGCCCAAATGTAAACCTGGCAACCCTGCACTAAGGTTAAGGCGCTGCCGTAAACAATGAAATAAACTCGCATTCGAAAAAAATACAACTGGGTTATAGAGAAGAAATATTATTTAATTGAATTTACAGCTAATCTGAAAGACCAGAAAACAAATCAATCAAAGCGTCGCACTTTATCCAGCCAAAATACCAAAGTATTTTCATGCACACATCATGTGTTTGACCAAACGCTAAAAAAAAAATTACCCACCACTGAGTATCAGTAAATTTCCTTTAAAATATTAAAGCAATATTTTTTTGTTTACAGAAACTCTGACTCTTCAGTTATTACCCATATATCATTTTATACCCGATTTAGAAAGCCTAAGTAGAAAATAAGAAGTTTTTATTGTATTGGGATACAGCCTGGGCGTCAAGAAAACACGCCAAACCGGAACCGGAAAAGACCTTATGGACTTCCTTTGTTTTGTCAGAAGCCCAGAAAAAACCAGGAAGATGGGACCGAAATCCTCAAAATGGATACAGTTGTTGCTCATTTGTTTCTTTTATTCACGTAAGTCATAAAAATGACGCTTTGCTTTTTTCACATTCGACACAATTTCTGTCGTAATTTATACATCAGCTTCTCTCGTGCTAACTTTCTTTGGAAATCCGCAGCCATGGCTGGTTAGCTGAGGGAGCGCTGGCTTCCTTCCACTTACCATGTTTCCTTTAAGAACAGACATGTTTTAATAATTGATTCTACTTGTCCATGCTTTTATGTCGAATTATTGATCATAACACCGTTTATATACGTGACTGTTGTTATACAATAGCATAAAGAGTCCCAGAAATGCGGTGTACATGAGCTTGACAGAGTGCTGTCTCATTTCTTTCTATTTCAGATGTAAGCTGTAGCTCTGTGGAGCAGAAGATCTATGTGGTAGTGAACAAGACGACTCCTTGTGTTCGGCTTCTCAATGCCACCCATCAGATCGGATGTCAGTGTGAGTACAGTGCTAGTGACCGGGATAGGATCATCCAGATAACATGCTGTAAACCTATTTCTACAAACAGTTAACACTAAGTTAATATCTGACTGTTTTATTTAGTACAGGATGTCATGTGACATGAACACCTACACCTAATGTTATGTCTGACATATTTCAGTGTGATGTTACTAGAGTCTAGGCGAACCCGCTGAAGCATTCTATCGCCTTACGGAGTCAAGTTTTCCCCTACACTCGACCTTTCCTGCTAATAAAACTGTAAAGCAATAAAGTAGACTCACAGGTGATGTGTTAGATATGTAAGGAAGAAAACACAACGCTGCGTGCTGGTGTAGGTGATCAGCGATCGGGTGGTGTGATGCAACCTGATAAATCGGTTACATAGGGGACTATACATAGGGGACTATGTATAGCAACACCACGTCGGTTGTGCCTTCATCGTTGGATGTACATGGACATCCACTTCTCGGTCGGTCCTCAACACTTCCTGTCTTTTTGAATTTGTTAATAAGTTTGGGAACAGTGTCGTGCGTGATGTGTTCGCCGGGTTCCCTGGTAAAAGTCCATCGCAACCTTGCGACAGCTTCCTGATCCAGCCACGAGAATGATTTCAGTTCGTTCTTCTTTTATCAAGATCATTCTTAAAGGCTATCTGAAAAAAAAAAGTTTATACACGCTCGTTCTTTATTTTTATGTTTTTCGCCCACGTTGTAGAATAATAATAAAGTTATCAAAACTCTGGAATAACACAAAGGGAACTATGGGAATTATGTTGTGATAAAAAAATCCAAAATAATTGAGTATTTTGGTATCTTTATAGTAGACACAGTTTTTGCCTAGAATTTCCATAAATATATTCTTGGCATTTTCTCAACTGATTTCTTGAGGAATTTCCCTGAGATGCTTTTTAAACAGTATTAAAGGGGTTCCCACATACGCTGGACACTTATTAGCTGATTTTGGAATATTTTGCTCCAAGTCATCCATTTAAAAAAAAATAAAAATTGTTTGCAAATAAAATTAGTTTTCTAATTAAAGAAATGAATATGTCGGCACGATTATATTTTTGTTTACAACGATTTCAAACATTTAATCATACACCTTCAGATCAAAATGTTTTTAAGATGGTGAGAAACATTTCAGTCTCAAAGTTTCTCCAAACTTTTGACAGGGTGTGTGTGTGTACATGTGTGTGAGTATATATACATATAATGTGTATATATGTATGTATGTGTATATATGTGTGGGTATATGACATTTTGCTAAAAAGTGTTAATTTCCCCAATATATGGAGACTTTTGGGACACACTGTAGAAAGAAAATCTAGCTAATACCTACAGTATTTGTCTGTACAGGTTGTAGGATACGAGGGAGACGCTCTCCTAATGATCGTTAAAGAAGTTTTATGGTACAATATCCATCCATAAATCCATCTTCTATACCGCTTATCCTCTCCAGGGTTACGGGGAAACCTGGAGCCTATCCCAGGGAGCATCGGGAACAAGGCGGGGATAGTAAAATATACAGTATGTATATTAATAAAACAAATGCAGTTAAAGGAAAATAATCAGTGATAGGATGGTGTGTTACTGGAGTTACTGTTACCACTTTGAAACAGCACATAAGTGTTTTATTCCTCTTATTCCACACTGATTAATTGATTAATGACACTTCTTACTTTTTATCTATTTATAGTTACATTTAACATTGTGGAAGGTTGTTGAGACAAGTTAGTTCCCGTTATCACTTATTTCATGGTACTGGTAAACAGTCATTCCCTCACTTAACTCACTTTTACTCTCTCAGCAAGTAAAAAAAAAAACGCAGCTTGTCACGTTACTGAGAATGTGCAATGTCATCTGTCCTGAAGAATTTCCCATGGAGGAAAAACATACTGCCTGTTACAGACCAATGACACTGGAGACTCCTTCCATAAACATTAAATCAATAAAAAATAGAAGTATGTTTATTATTAGTTTTAGATTATGTAGAGCGTCTACCCTACATATCCCTGTGAGTTGTTACTATAGAAACGATAGCATAAACAATCAGAAAGAGCACGTTCGTATAAATCTGGGATTTGACTTACGACTGGAACAGTCAGAGGTGCTGTTAGAGAAAATGATTCCACCCAAGTGCAGATGCTGTAATAGTCTGCAAAACATTAATACATGTGTGATTTGGCTGCCACTATACATGAACAGCATTTATGTGACTAGACATAATGTTTCTTGTGTGTGTCTGCGTGATCCAGCGTCCATATCAGGAGACACAGGGGTTCTCCATGTGCTGGAGACGCCAGACGATCTGGACTGGATCACCGAAACGGGACCTCACGCTCCATACATGGTGCTCATGGAGACGCCTGCCTTCACCAGGTGCTGTTACCCATAAACACACACACTTTCTTTTTGTCTTCCTGTTCCTTTTTATGTCTGCTTTCATTTTGTTCCACGGTGTCTTAGCTTGTTCTTTTCCCTTCCTTTTTCATTCTTTTTTATTCATTTGATTGGTTTCTTTATTTCCTTTCTTTCTATCCTTTTCTTTATTTTCATTACATTTTCTTTTCCTTGTCTTTGATTTCTTGTTTTCTTTTACATTTTCTTTTATTTTCATAAATTTTATTTCCTTTTTTATTTTTCTTTTTTTCTTTTCTTTCTTCCTTTTGGTGCTTCCTTCCTGTATTCTTTCTTGGTTTCTTTTCATTACATTATTTTCTTTCCTTCTCTTTGATTTCTTTCTTTCTTTTTTCATTTTCTTTCATTTTCATTCCTTTTATTTTTTCTTTCCGTTTTTATTTACATTGTTTTTCTTCCTTCCTTTCTTTCTTGCATTTCTTTTCTTTCTCCTTCCTTCCTTCCCTTCCTGTGTTCGTTCTTTCTTTCTTTCTCGCTTGCTTTACTCTTTTCTCTCTTCACCCCCTCCTTTTTTTCCAATTTCACTTTTTTCCTTCCTTCTTTTCCATCCACTCTTTATTTGTCCTCATCCCGTTGGTTAGTACTGAGCGTGTTCTCTCTCTCTCTCTCTCTCTCTCTCTCTCTCTCTCTCTCTCTCTCCCTCTCTCTCTCTCTCTCTCTCTCTCTCTCTCTCCATCTCTGCGTGCAGATCCACGATGATGAGGCTGAAGAACTCCACCCGGGTTGCAGGAGTGGCGGTCATTCACACGAGCACACCTCCAGATAAGGGGTTCTCTCCTCACACGTCGTGCCCCAACCAGAACACAGGTTTGTAAGCACAGGATTGTGTGTATGTGCATATTGTCATTGAGATTATGTAAGCGACTTGTTTTTGTTCTTTTTTGAACGTGTCATTTTGGTCTTGATTGCTGTCAGGAGTGTACACTCAGAGCTACGGCCCAGAACTGGCCAACTGCAGCACTACAGTGTGGAACCCTCTGGGTAACGGCTTGTCCTATGAAGACTTCCCTTTCCCTATTTTCTCTCTCAAAGATGACAATGAAACACAAGTCATTCGCAAGGTGGGTGTTTGTGCCAGGGCAACTTACAGGCATCCCATGATGTGGGAAGAGTTAAACAATTAAGGAGTATTTTTTTTTTTAACCTTGTACATGCTCTTTCTGAATCTCTTTTTATTTGGTATATGATGCACCACATAGATGCTGGAACACCACTATGTTATAAATTGTGTAGTGAGCATAAATATAGTGAATACAAAGCCATTTGGGATTTGGCCTATATGTTTGGCAAAGGCTTACACTTAAACAAAAAAGACAAGTTGAAGATGAAAGGTCATTATATGGTTTCAACGTTGCCTAAGAAATAAATTATTCAATTCTTTAAAAGATGGTTATGAGCAGATATTCTAGGCAAAAAATAGCCATATCTTTATTGCAGTTTGTGCAGTAGTCTCTCTCTCTCTCTTTCTCTCTAGTGTTACGAGGATCACAACATGCGTGTGAATGGCAGTGCACCTGAATATCCACTGTGTGCCATGCAGCTCTTCTCTCACATGCACGCAGTCACAGACACAGTGACCTGCATGCGACGCACGGACCTGCAGAACAGCTTCAGCATCAACCCAGGTACACACATACACATTTGGGGCAGTAGTGGCTCAATGTTTACAGCTCCAGGTTACTGATCAGAAGGTCAGGGGTTCAAGCCCTTAGCACCGCCAAGCTGCCACTGTTGGGCCCTTGAGCAAGACCCTTAACCAAGGCCCTTAACCCTTTCTGTTCCAGGGGTGCCATATCGTGACTGACTTTGTGCTCTGACCCTAATTTCCTAACAACCTGGGATATGTGTTGAAAAGTATTTCACTTTGCCTTAATGTATATGTGACAAACGAAGGCTTCTTCTACTTCTTCTTCTACAGGTATAGCATATGGCTCTCACTAAAGAGCAGCCTGTTGCCCAGACAAACAAGGTGTATTTACCTACACTGTTTCTGTTTCTCCTCCATCAGAGCAGCTGTGCGATCCCCTAATGGACTACAACGTGTGGGCGACCATACGACCCATTAACGCTACCGCCAAGGGACACAAGGCGAACGAGAGCATGGTCATTGCAGCAACCAGAGTGAGTGCGGAGATTGATGTGGAGATGAATATTTCTCTGTCTCTTATAGCTTATCTCTTTGGTCCACGTTGCACTGCCATAAACATACTGCTAAATTTAGTTTTGGCGTTTTTAGCTGTCAGAGTGTCATCGGTATTAACTTTGTATTTTGAAGAACCTTCAGTTTAATGTATAAACAGTCAGAAAGGAGTTAAATGAGCCACCATTCTCCAAACCTAAAGAAATACTGACTCCTCCACCACCACTACTGCGACATGGCAATGGTCTTGTGGTTGTGTAGGGCCTTGTGACAGGGTTGCACTGTGTTCCTTAGTAGTAGACAAGCAAGCTTTGTTCTGGATGTCTATACCACTCTTTGTCTTCTTAATGTATGTGTATACACTACCAGTCAAAATTTGGAGACTGAAATGTTTCTCATGATCTTAAAAACCTTTTGATCTGAAGGTGGATGATTAAATGTTTGAAATCAGTGTTGTAGCCAAGATATTCATTTCTTTCATTAGAAAACTAACATTTTATTCAAACAAAAAAAACCACTAAAAATATTCCGAAAAGTAGCCAATGACTACTTTTACATGGACTGCAGTAATCTAATTATTGACCTTACTCTGAGTAAGATAATAATGTGATTAAGGTGTTTACATGAGTCACTTTTAGAATACTACTTTCATGTACCCGTTTTACGTGTTTATAGAATATAATTAGATTAACGGCACATGTCATTACATCCCCACACCACGCCATCCGACGTCCCTTCAGAATTTCACGTATCAACATACAGTTTGTCTGCGTTATGGTACCGTATACAGTTTTGGGTGTTTTTATTTAATTTTTTTACGAATGCTTTAAGTGCAGTTAATTATTTGTCATGCTGTACATGCTAATAGACAACTGCTTGAAGCCGTAGGCTGCGTCCCAAACCGCGTACTTACCGACTATATAGTAGCCCCCACTACAGGCCTATAGTAGGCAAGTATGCGGTTGGGGACGCAGCCGAACTCTCTTGTTCGCCGTAAAATGTTGAGCACTGCCCTGTGTGAATGTGTCCTGTCGCAAAATGCGGTGAAAACTCTCACACGACGTTAATAATGTAATTAAGGTGTTTACATGTCTGTAATACACGTCCATAATGCGACTAAAACAGGAATACTCCACGTCTTAATTCGATTAGTGCTTACTTCGAGTATGACCTTAATCGGATTAAGGTAATTAAAAATTGCTGTTTACTTGGTAGTCTTAATCAAAGTATCGTCTTAATTGGGTTAAGAATGGATTACTGTTGTCCATGTCGACGTACTGAATAAGTGTCCAGCGTAGGTGGGAACTGCTTGAATACTGTTTAAAAAGCATCTTGGGGAAATTCCTCAAGAAATCGGTTGAGGAAAATATCAAGAATACATTTCTGGAAATTCTAAGGAAAAAGGGGGTCTACTTTGAAGATGCTAAAATATCAGATTATTTTTGATTCATTTGGGATTTTTTTTTTTAATCTCAACATAATTCACATAGTTCCATTTGTGTTACTTCAGAGTTTTGATGACTTTATTATTATTCTAAACTGTGGGAAAATAAAAATAAAGAATGAGTGTGTCTAAACTTTTGACCGGTAGTGTATATCGCTTTGTTTTTCATTCTCTCTCTCTTTCACACTCAGTTGGACGGCCGATCCTTTTTCTATGATGTCGCTCCATCCGCAGAGGGAACAGTCTCGGGCATCGTGACACTGTTGGCCGCCGCCGAGGCCCTCCGCTCTGTCACTCAAGTGGCGCCACCCCCACGCAATATTTTCTTTGCCTTTTTCCAGGGGGTGAGTGTGTTTTTGTGTATGTGTGTCAGTGCCGTTACATTCTGTGTTGTGCAGAAAATTCTTCAGTATTTGATTCTTTCCCCACTCACTGTGTATCTTAGGAAACATTTGATTACATCGGTAGCTCCCGGATGGTGTACGATATGCAGAACAATAAATCAGTGATTGATTTTGACAACGTGCACTCGTTTCTGGAGATCGGGCAGGTTTGTGATGTGCCAACACACCTGCACATTCATTGCATACACACACACACACACACACACTCAATAACTGTTGTGTTTGCAGGTGGGGCTGTGGAATAAACAGAGCCTATGGATGCATTCGGATCCCGTATCTCGGAGGAACGACACAGTGAATGAGGAGGTGGGTGACGAAAAGAGGCAGTGAAAAAAAAAATCGAGCAAAAACAAGTGAAAAAGTTTCGCTTCCACTGTGTTCTTGTTTAACTCACCTGGCTCACTTCCATCTCATCATTTCAAGGTTTCATCTCTGGTGGCCAATATCAAGTCTGCAGCCTCCATGTTGAATCTCTCATTGGACGAACCAAATTCCACTCAGGCCTTACCTCCCTCCTCCTTTCAGCGCTTCCTGAGAGCTCGGCCAATCCCGGGAGTTGTGCTGGCAGACCATCAATCCTCGTTTGTCAACAGGTAGGCCGGTTTATCAGCAGATTTGTCAACAGATTTCACCAATCAAATACTCTTCAAATGTTTATAATATTTACCTTTTTTGTAGGTAAGTGTTCAAGATTTGCTTGAATGCTAAATAATAGTCCATTGAAACACTGATTTAATGACATTTTTTAGCTAAATGACACAATGTTGCTTATCCACATTAGTTGTGTTAATGCTGTGTTTAAACACATATGTCTAAAACATATAGGTACTTATGATATATTTCAGGGCTCTATGGTGACAATTTATTTTAGGAGCACTTGTGCTCCTAATTACAAAAATGTAGGAACACAGTCAAAAAATTTTGGAGCATGGTTGTAGTTTGTTTGTTTGTTTATTTATTTATTTATTTATTTATTTATTTTTAGAGAGATGGTAGCATTAATGTGCCACAATATAACACACAAGTAGGCATGAGAAAATTTGAGCCTGTCAATTATGACAGAATTTAGGAACATAGTGTGAGCCATGACACATTAATTTACCTTCTGATAAACTAAATTTAATATTTTCAGTTAATTTTACAGGATGTATACAAAAAAAAAACAACCGTGTACACAAATACAATAAACTTCAATGTTCAGTGTTTGAAGTCTGCTCCTCTTAAATATATTTAAAGCTACACTATTAGACATTTTCCACTGTCATGGTTCTGGGCTGGAGCCAGTTCTCGAACCGCTCTGTGTATATTGTGTATATATATGTGTGTGTGTGTGTGTGTATATGTATGTGTGTGTGTATATATATATATATATATATATATATATATATATATATATATATATATATATATATATATATATATATATATATACACATACACAGTATCTCACAAAAGTGAGTACACCCCTTACACCTTCTCAAATGGAAGGTGGAGGAGCACAAGGTCTCTAACATCCACCAACTCTGTGATATCATCCTGGAGGAGTGGAAGAGGACTCCACTGGCAACCTGTGAAGCTCTGGTGAACTCCATGCCCAAAAGGGTTAAGGCAGTGCTGGAAAATAATGGTGGGCACACAAAATATTGACACTTTGGGCCCAATTTGGACATTTTCACGTAGGGGTGTACTCACTTTTGTGCCAGCGGTTTAGACATTAATGTCTGTGTGTTGAGTTATTTTGAGGGGAAAGTAAATTTACACTGTTACACAAGCTGTACACTCACTACTTTACATTGTAGCAAAGTGTCATTTCTTCAGTGTTGTCACATGAAAAGATATAATCAAATATTTATAAAAATGTGAGGGGTGTACTCACTTTTGTGAGATACTGTAGATAGATAGGTAAGATGATATCATGCAAGCATATAGGTAGTTAATTTCCACTTACTGGAGTGTGTGGTTTAATCTCAAATATAATTTATTTTTATTTAATATACACTACACAGTGCTGTTCAAATATATACATAGTGACTAGGAAGCCAGTTTAAAGAGACCTAAAAAACATTACTGTCTGTAAAATGACATTTTGTATGATGTTTTTATAAAATATTTCCTCCTCACGCATTTCTTCAAAGGGACATTTTTCACCATATGTGCGTTACATGATACAAATGCGTGTTGTTTAAGTAATTGTCAAGGAAAATTTTGAGGCAGGTTGAGTCAAATTAGTTCTTGCATACATTGTACATACTTCTTGACAAAGTTTTATTAAATGTTTTTGCCTATGTCATATAGGTATTATGAGAGTCTGTATGACACGTCAGAGTACCTGAACGTCAGCTATCCTCCCAACCTAAGCCCAGAGGAGCAGCTAGAGTATGAGACAGAGGCTGCCAAGGTACCATTACCTTAGTCAGATGTACAACTATGTCAACAAATTTCACCACTCAAATACTCTTCAAATGTTTATAATATTTATCTTTTTGTAGGTAAGTGTTGAATGTTAGATAAATGTCGGTACAACCATAGTGCATGTTCTTGTTCAGTCGCAGTGGAGGTGTGCTTAGTATCTCTCTCTCTCTCTCTCTCTCTCTCTCTCTCTCTCTCTCTCTCTCTCAACTTTTTCTAGTCCCTGACTGAAGTGGCTACTCTGGTAGCTCGCTCACTGTATAAACAGGCCGGAGGGGAAGACGGCATGCTCAAAAACATCACTGCTGATACAAAGACTGTGAGTCACATGACTCACTGATTCACTCACATGATCACATGATCTGTTCCTCCAGCGACAGATCAAGTGATCTGTCGCTGGAGGAAGTGGAGGCACTGAGATCATATCTCTCTTTATTTCAGATGGCGAAGTTGCTGTATGGCTTTCTGGTTAAGTCCAATAACAGCTGGTTCCGTTCCCTGCTGCCCCGTGACTTGGTGTCAAGGGAGCGCAATCCCATATTAGGTTTGTTTGTTTGTAAGTTTATTTCCTGAATATACTTTCAAAATACACACTCTTGAATGCTCCCTCATTCATTCTTGCTCTTGTTGCTTCCATCCTTTGTAGAGTCAGGCCCTCCTCAGTACTATGTCAGTCTGTCGCAAAGCCAACCAAAAAGTGTGACCACCTTTGTGAAGTACATTCTGGCCAATATGACTGGCACTGCCACCCGCCTGAACCAGAGTCAGTGCCAGAATCCGAAAGACATTTCCGGAGAGAGCAAAGATGTACGTCTTCATCTAGTCAAATGAATATACTTGAGTACACTGAAGCTGTCAGAATCTTGCAAGTTTCATTGTCTGTGCACATGTTTATATCAATGTCATAAGGGGAACACCCTATATGAATATAGGAAAATAGAGCATCACAGTGGCCCTTCTAAGTCCCACAAAATGGGGGGGGAATGAGTGTTTGGGTCATATTTAATAATGTGTTGTAATTAGTTTAATAGTGTAGCATTTCTGGCATGACACAAATATGTCTCTGAAATCATTAAACCACAAATATAAGAGCCAGATTATGCATAATGAACTCCAGACACCTGTTAAATTTGTGGTTTAATAAGAATAATGACATCCTTGCTTTGTTTCAGAGGAATATGTTAAAGAAATTACAATGTTTTTAATATAGGGGAAAAAGTATAATAACTGCAAAGTATCAGAATTTGGTAATCTATCAACGCATGAACACTCAGCATTCTGATAAACTCTGAATGTACATGCATCAGTAAATAAGTGGATTTCTTTCTTACAAACATTCGCTGCTGTTTTGCAATTTGTCTGCAAAGTCACTAAAGACAAAGGAGATGTTATACTTCTTTCTGGGCATCTCGTTTTTATCCAGTTATACTAGCACGCATTCACAGAATTCAGTGATGTACAATTACAATCAAAATGATTCAACCCCCATTGCAAATCAGGTTTATTGTCAAAACTTACAGACTTTCAGCGGTTTGCCATGAACAAATGGCAAAAAAAAGCACTTGAAATAGTTCAATACAATGAATGTTTCAAGTGATTTCCTCAAATTTAACTGAAAATGCAACTTATAATGACTTTTCCAGTATTAAAATTATTTTGTCTGTAAATTTTGACAGGAAACCCGATTTGCTGTGGGGGTTGAATAATTTTGATTGCAACTGTACGTGCACTGGAGGACCTGACTATTAAGCAATAATCCAGTATAAGTTGTTTTTCCGAATCGTATGCTGTGTAAAGGGCCACCTAATTTAGATAACGGTCATATTATCACCATGTGGGTAAAGACATTTGCTCAGTATTAAACTGTACTGAGAATTTCTCTCTTGCTGTTCTCTCAGCTCTACTCATACGATTGGGTGTCTGGCCCTGCGTCAGAGAACCACACAACAGGGGAACCTTTTTGTGTGCGCGCACCTGTGCGCCTGGCAAAAGCAGAGTCCCCCGCCTTCGAGCTGCGGCAGTATGGTTCCAGGGAGTACTCCACATGGACAGAGTCACGCTGGAAGAACATCGGAGCTCGTATCTTTCTAGTCGCAAGTCCACAATTACAGGTAACGCGTTGAATCCAATATAGAGGAAAACGATAGTCATAATTGAAATAAGATTTGTTGTGTAGCTCTGTACACCCCCAACATCTGTGTTGTTTCTATGCAAACTGTCGAACTTTAAGGTCCCCCCCATTCATCTTGTCTCACAGATGCTGACTCTAGGGGTGGGCATAGCTGTTTTGCTGGTGTCTCTAGTGGTGACGTACTTCATCAGCTCAAAGGCAGACATTTTGTTCAGTTCTACACATGATGCCCCAAGCACCACCTATTGAACACATTTATACTCAGCTCTCAGAAGATCTCGCACTCATACATTCATACAGACTTTATTACCACTATCCAGTCTCCAGCATTAATTTATAACTCAGAACCACTGTTCAGTCTCTGGCATTACAACGTCATACTCAAATGTCTAAGCATCAACCTGTCATTGTGCAAAGGACTTTCTTACAGGAATGTTTACTCATATGCAGACCTGGGTTCCTGAAATAACATTAATCCAAGCTGGTAGAGGAAATACACGATAATATTTAAAGACCTTAACTAGACCTGGTCTCACTGGACTGAACTCAACGTTTTAAGGCCAGGTTTACAGGCTGTACAGAAAATGTGGGTAGGAGGAAGATGTGCATAATTTCTATTGTTCCTTTTTTTTTTTTTTTAAACTGCAGAATTTATTTGTGCTTACTGTACTCTGGGACTAATCTGAAGATTTTTTTATGTATAAATAGTGCTTATGGAATTTGTGTGTATATGAATATTAAAGAAGTGGTTTGTAATTTTTAAAGCCCTCTGCTGTCTGTAAGGTAAATAATTAGCAATTAAAAAAACGATTAGCCCTGTGCCCAAATGACCTCACTCATATGTTGAAGCTACTGTTGTATGACCTGCAAGTTGCCTTTTTAAGGAAAATCTTCAGAAGGTTTGCTTCAAATAGTGAAAGAGCTCATTTCTGGGCCAGAAACCTGAAAGGAACAAACTAATCAGATCTATTACATCATTACAATATTGTGAATCACACGTTTTGTAAATGGCCTTTGAGCTTTTATATTACAGGTTTAGAACTGCTTTTAAAAATTACCAACTACATCTTTAGTGTGTGTGTGTGTGTGTGTGTGTGTGTATGTATGTATGTAAGTGTGTGTGTGTGTGTGTGTGTGTGTGTGTGAAAGAAAATGAGGAGTGAGATAACTGATGAGTATTATGAATATGATTGCATTAGTCTGTATGATTATTTGTCTATCTGTAAGCAGTATGTGCAATAGTTGTATCAGAATCCATTGAACTTTCTGTGTAAGGTCTCATAAAGAGACTCCATTATTTCCTGTCCAGTCTGAAAGACTACTTGTAAACTCTAAAGATTGCTAGGGGAAGGACATATAGTTTTTTTTCGTCTTCTGTAACTACAAATCTCTGCAGTTACCAGAATTACATAAACAGTTTGAGAACACTGAGCAATCAAATTAATAGTTGAGGAAATTAATTTAATTTAATTTCTGGTGTGTTTTTTTCTGTGAGAATGAGAGTAGAATCGATGCCTTGATTACTGAATAAACCTGGATTATCTGACCAAGCTTCCATGTAGTATTATTTAATTTGAAAATTTTTAATTACTTTAAAAGACTAATTTATTTATATTTTGAGAAATAGAACCGATTTCATTTAGAAAATGTAAAATGCATTAGAAAATATTGTGGGTGGGTACAAACAAAAATAATAACTGCATGTGGAAGTGTTCAAAATTCCACTGGGAGTGGGATTTAAAAAGTCTCCCCTGGCCACACACACACAGACCTCTAAGGTCTAACTACATAAATGAGTTTTGTTTGTGCAACATTTTATATAATATTTTTCTAACATGATTGTCATTGGTTATGTTATTATAAAAAGGAACATTGAATCACTGAAGAAAAACGGTCATTTTGCTGGAGTATGTTTTACCATTTCAGTAACCGCTTATCCTTGTCAGAGTCGCAGTGGATGTGAAGCCTATCCTGGGAACACTGGGTATGAGGTGGAAATACAGCCTGGATGAGACAATAGTCCAGCACAGGGCACCATGTACACAGACTTAGTTTCATTTTGCTCTAGTTTTAATTTACCTAGTGCAGTTTATTTTTGCAATCCACTGGCATTGTTTTGGGACAACGGTAAGAAACCTCCACAGAAAGTAACACAAGCTCAGGATTGAACCCTGGACCTTGGGGCTGTGAAGCAACAATGCTTTCCACTGAACCACAGCTCATGTTCCTTTCCAGAAAGGAATTAGAAGATATTTTGTTGCAACCCAGAATACGGACAGCTTAAGATCTAGCCATATAGTTAAATCAGGCCCTTAACGCCAAAACATACACAACTATTTTAAATCAAATATCAGTTCAAAGCTACATAATGTTACATTATTTTGCACCCAAATAGAGCACTGCCAATTCTTAAATATGACTAACTTTGTATACTTTGGGCAACCTTTGTAGTAATATTTTGAAATACAATTTTGATCCATCCATCCATCCGATAGAGTTCTAGACTGGAACACTGCTGCCTTGGGTTCGAATCCTGGGTGAAGTGTCCCTGTCCACATCGTTCTAAGAGCCATTTTTAAAAAAAATGGTTGGTGTTTTTTTTTTTTTAATGTGTTGAGTTTTTAACATCTGTCTGACAGCTACATGAGCATGGTTTTGTAACCTGTAGACTCCTTATTGTGAATAACTATAGGTTATTTTGGTCATGAAAAATGAAGATTTATAAATGTAAAACTCTCCAAATTCTCTCACCTATGTAATAACCTACAACATCTTGCCATGCCTTTTTTATTTTTATCAGGAAATTTGGTGGGATTTCATGTCAGATGATTAACAAGCCATCCTGAGGCAAGCACTGACCTTGGATCAGGCCAAACACTATTGAATCATTTCAGTTTTATAAACCTACATAATAAAACTGACTGGAGAACAGTTAAAATTATACATTAAAGAGCACCTATTATGGTTTTGAAACGTGCCTAATTTTGTTTTAAACGTCTCATACAATAGAGCTACATGCATCCAAGGTCAAAAAACACTTTAATGTGCTCATAATTTAAATTGCAGCATTATCTTTTTTTTCCCCAGTGTCAAAAACTACTCGTTAAATGATCCGTTCTAAAGGATTCATTCTAAACTCCTCCTTTCAGGGAGCATACTCTGCTCTGATTGGTCAGATGTCCCAGTCTGTTGTGATTGGTCTACCGCTGTTAGCGTGTTTCAAAAAGGAAACACCCACTACCATAACAAGTTTCAGCTCCAAAAGATTCATAAAGGTTTCAATGGTTCGTGAAGCAGCATTTTGAAAGCGTCCATCACTAAATAGCACAATCATTGAAAATGCCCATTTCCACCATCAGGCAATAATTAAGAAGTTCCAGTGAACTGGAAATGTTATGAATCAGCCTGGAATTGGACGTGTGTCTATATTGTCTCAATGGACTGTGAAGAGGATGGTTTGAGTGGCCAAAAAATCTTCCAAGGATCACAGCTGGAGAATTGCAGAAGTTAATTGTGTCTTGGGGCCAGAAAGTCTCCAAAACTCCCTTTTGAGTCTAGTTCCTCTCAAGGTTTCTTCTTCATATCATCTCAGGTAGTTTTTCCTTGCCATTGTCATCTCTGGCTTGCTCATTAGGGATAAATTTATAAATGTAAAATTTCTATCCTGAATTTATATATTTCTGTAAAGCTGCTTTGTGACAATTGTTAAAGGTGCTATACAAATAAAATTGAAGTGTGTGGTTTGTGTCCTTTTCATCTCAGGAGGCCGTTGTATGTTAAAAGCTTATTTAAAAAGTACAGTTAGAGTTACTATGTACTCAAGTACTGTAATGAGAGAAGATGTCGTCTGCTACCTTTAACTCCTGGAATAATTAAGAGGACATATCTAACAGGGGAAATCTATGTCACTAGATTAGTAAAAAACTAAATATTCCAAGCATGCATTATCATTGTATATGATCACACAAAGTTTGTTAATCAATTTAGATTTTCATTTTACGCTCTGTGGCAGTTTAGACTTTCACAAAGTTTGGATTATAACTGATGGTACAGTGTGCAGTGCTGAGGGGCCTCCAGACTGAAATATCGCCTGCGTGCTGTTTAGATTGTGGGCATGCACTGCAATAATATAGCATGGATATTGTAGTTTGTAGCGTGTAGTTAGAAGTTAGAAACCATGACCATACCACAATAATATGAAGACAAAGTTAGAACCGATTGAAGCCGAAATTGAAGCCGAGTGAAGCCGAAGTTAAAGCCGAGTGAAGCGGAAATTAGGACCGAGTGAAGCCAGAGTTAAAGCTGAGTGAAGCGGAAATTAGAACCGAGTGAAGTCGAAGTTAAAGCCGAGTGAAGCCGAGGTTAAAGCCGAGGTTAGAACCGAGTGAAGCTCAAGTTAAAGCCGAGTGAAGCCGAAGTTAAAGCCGAATTAAGTGGAAATTAGAACCGAGTGAAGCCGAAGTTAGAACCGAGTGAAGCCAAAGTTAAAGCCGAGTGAAGCCGAAGTTAGAACCGAGTGAAGCTCAAGTTAAAGCCGAGTGAAGCCGAAGTTAAAGCCGAATGAAGTGGAAATTAGAACCGAGTGAAGCCGAAGTTAAAACCGAGTGAAGCCGAAGTTAAAGCCGAATGAAGTGGAAATTAGAACCGAGTGAAGCCGAAGTTAAAACCGAGTGAAGTGGAATTTAGAACCGAGTGAAGCCAGAGTTACAGATGAGTGAAGCGGAAATTAGAACCGAGTGAAGTCGAAGTTAGAACCGAGTGAAGCTCAAGTTAATGCCGAGTGAAGCCGAAGTTAAAGCCAAATGAAGTGGAAATTAGAACCAAGTGAAGCCGAAGTTAAAACCGAGTGAAGTTTAATTTAGAACCGAGTGAAGCCGAAGTTAAAACCGAGTGAAGTTTAATTTAGAACCGAGTGAAGCCGAAGTTAAAACCGAGTGAAGTTTAATTTAGAACCGAGTGAAGCCGAAGTTAAAGCCGAATGAAGTGGAAATTAGAACCGAGTGAAGCCGGAGTTAAAGACGAGTGAAGTGGAATTTAGAACCGAGTGAAGCCGGAGTTAGAACAGCGTAAAGTGGAATTTAGAACCGAGTGAAGCCGGAGTTAGAACAGCGTAAAGTGGAATTTAGAACCGAGTGAAGCCGGAGTTAAAGCTGAGTAGAACCGACGCTGTTAATTGGAGCTGTGATGGAATTAATGTCCAGTCGGATTTTTTAAATTCACGTTAATTAAAGAGATTGAAATGCTGATCTAAGTCAAGTGATTTAAAAGGCTCCCATAAGTTTCTCGAGCTGCTGTTTATTCTGTTTGTTTGCAACGAGGCTGAACTTTCTTAATCGAATTGTTCGGTTCACTTTAAAACGCTACTGAAGTAACAATATCCCGGTAGATGGCGATAGAAGCAAGGACGTACATCATGTCAGCCTTCGAGCACAAAATCTGAAACTAGAAATAGGGACCTGCGTGAAGTTGTCCTCCCGAACAACGCAAAACGTCAGCAAAATATTCTCAATTGTTTGTCCTTCGCTTGTATTGGTTTGTGCCGTAAAAAAATTCGTTTGTGCTGCTTCGGTTCAGGAGATATTAAAAGAATATTTACAATTAGGCTGAAATAAGAGCAAGTGAAAACATTTTTTAATTGAGCAAACAATATAAACGCTATTTTATATGTATCATCGATACAACAATGAACTCCACTTTATACCAGAATATTCTTGAGACAAATGTCTGGCCATCTCTCAGCAGCTTAAGCTGTGCTGAAATTGGGTCAGACAACAAGACAATGATCCCAAGCACACCAGCAATTTGGCCAAGTCAAAGTCCAGACCTCAACCCCATTAAAATACTGTGGTAGGATCCTAGGAGGTCTGTGCATAAACAAATGTCCTCAGACATCAATGAACTGAGGGTGAGCCAGAATTTCTCCAGCACAATGAAGAGACTGAAGCTCCTACAGAAAATGCTTGCTTAAAGTTAATGTTGCAAAAGGTGGTTCTACATGTTACTGAATTATATGGTGTACTTATTTTCTCACACAAATGTGAATGAAATATTTTATTGAGAATAAAAACTTAGAATTGAAGGAAGGTGTACTTGTACTTTCTTTTTCCCAAGACTGTATCTGTGTGTCTTTATTACTGACTAAATGTCTATTTCTATATATGTTCGTGTAGTTGTGTTTTACGAGGACAGATACTGTCGTTTTTCCACTGCTGTGTTGTCGATGGTCCCACAGTTGTTGAAGACCAGAGTGCTACTGAGAAGAACAGCCAGACAGAAGATCCAAGCATAGGATCAACACAAATATTATATACTGCAGTTATAATATAATATATAATATAAGTTACAGTTATAAGCATGCTGTTTATCTAATATTTATTGTGATGCTGTTATTGGTTTTGTTTAGTGTCCATGTACTGGACACTGTTCAATTAACTATTTTCCAATTTTACAAATTGTTAAATTTCTTTCAATTAGATACTTTCATTTCACCGTATGCCAGACTTTTTAAATGTTTAGCATTAATTAAAAATATTAGACTTTCTTATAGCCAGGAATTGTAATAATTTTTAGTCGAGCTATCCTGCCTTTTAGCCTACATTATGTATGTATGTATGTATATATATATATATATATATATATATATATATATATATATATATATATATATATGTGTGTGTGTGTGTGTGTGTGTGTTTATTAAAAATCACTAAACCAGGTTCTCTTTATAAATGTACTTGAGAGTTATATTCTAATATTGTAATACTATTTTAATCGTCTCTGTTGACTTTCCCTCAGGGAAAATCCATTACAGTAATTATTACCTCAAATAAATTTTGTTACATGAGAGAATTAAGCCAACTTGAACATGATACGTAGATTTCAGGACCAGATTTCAAAACTAATGCCATTTCCTTTCCATGTCAGCAAAAATGGTAGATGAAGCTATTTATAAATGTAACCGCAAACATGTTAGATTTAACTCATGAGTAAGTTCCATATGTACTTGCTTCAATCAAATTATAACCACTCAATATCTATATGATAAAACTGATGTAATTTCATGATTTTATTCTGCTAGCAAGTTAGGAAGATGGCTGGTTATGTCTGTGTAGGAAATAAAATCTGTACAAATGGTCAAGGACATAGATTAAACTACACTGTGCATCATTATTAAAAGTTCCAGGTTCCACTACATACTCTACACCTTGTTTTGCAAGCGGCCAATTGAAAGATGCAAATGTTAAATGCAGTAGGGGTGTACACATATGATACAATTTAGATTCTTAATCAAATGTTTGATGATACCACTGAATCTGCTATGAAACGATACAATGTGATTTATTAGCTTCTGGTCGATATGTGACCAATTTTTGTGATGTTGTGATTGGTCTACTGCTGTCAGCGTGTTTCAAAAAGGAAACGCCCACTACCATAATGAGTTTCAGCTCCGTCTGTTCGCGAGCAGCTGATAAAGACCAGAGGCTGGGCTTTTTATTACAAACCTAAGTAGGTTTGTACAGGAAGTAAGTCTGGAATTACTAACCACTCATTTTGAAAACTTTTTACATTCACAAACAGCTCTATAACACACTACATGAAAAGTAATAATTGAAAAACCATAAACCATAATACGTGCACTTTAAACACTGGTCCATTGGTTCACATGGAGATCAACACCCACTAGCATCCAACCATCAAAATTTCTAAATGTTTCGAAGCAGTATGACGTAATGAAACTTCGTTTGGTGAAATCACGTGACTTGGGCAGTTTGATACTTGCTCCGAACCACTGATCCGAAACAAAAGATTCATAAAGGTTTCAAAGCTTCGTGAAGCAGCATTGTGAAAGCGGCCATCAGTAAATAGCACAAGCATTGAAAATGCCCATTTCCACCATCAGGCAATAATTAAGAAGTTCCAGTCAACTGGAAACGTATGGAAAATTAATTTTCCGTCGAAAGTATTGTGGTCACGAATCGAGAAAATTAAGCGTGAATTTAAAAACACATGCAAAATTATATTGCACAAAACTGAAACATGAATTCAAGGTTTTCTGAATCGCACACAAAATCATTTTCCTTGGTTATAGTACTGTGTTTTTTGTGCTCTCTGACATTTTCTGTTCATGTTTTCTTTTTTTGAACGTTTGCGCTGTTTTTCCCTTCGCGCTTGTTTCCACATTCTCCGCTTTTCCAAATGTTGCAGTTCGAGTTTCATGTAAATGAGGGCGGGCTTTAGCGTCACCATTGGTCCACTACAGCTCCTCCTCTAGCCAATCAATCGAAGAGAGGAGTTAACGTCACTCGCCTGCGACTCATGGCTGTTGTGTTGACGGGTGAAGAAAGATAGATAACCGTCAGGCAGCAAATTCCGGAGAGTTACAGATGATTTAACATAAATATATAGTTAGTGGGTGACAGATACACTAAGCTACCAGCACCGAATTTACCTCAGCCTGTTAACACTCCCCACATTAAACGACTAATTCAGTTAACTTTCCTGATGTGCATTTTGTCGTTAGTGCAGTTGCTTTAATCTGTTGGTCCCTTTAAGATTTTTGTGTTTATGATGACGTCGAAAGTCACAAGACAATGCTAACATGGTGGATGTAGTATGTCTGGGATTGTAGTTATACCACACACACACACACACACACACACACACACACTATATCCGGCTTCCGGAGTACTTTTTAACGGAATACATTTTATTTTATTATTATATATTTATTTTTTTAGTAATGAAATAACAGTAGGGGAATACAGTGTCATTGTATGATGACATGGTTTTGTTTATAGAGTGTGATACTGCTTTATTGGAAATTAACAATATAATTAAAATCCTTATTTTATTTGGGGAAACAGCATATACATAAAGCAAAGTATATGTTAACTGTACCAAATAGTAGGCTATTTTCCACTGACCTAAAGATATTTTACAACTCTCTGTCAATACAGAACAATCATAAAGCTGTTAAGACATCTCGGCTGTTGAAAAGGATACTTGATGTATTTGATGTATGATCTCGTATCCTTTTCAATATGCTGTTTCCCAAATAAAATAAGAATTTTAATTATATTGTTCATTTCCAATAAACCAGTATGGCACTCCATAAACAAAACCATTATATCAGTTATAATGACAAACTTGTTAAACCACTCAAAATAAATAAAGAAATTTGGGGCCAGAATAGTTTGGTATAATAACAACTGAAAAATAAGTGTAAGATTGTTTCTGATTCCTCTTTACAAAAACATAATGGCATAATGGCGAAAACCCTTCTTTAAACTTACTAATAAAATAATTACATGGATGATATCTATTATTATTTTAAAGTGAGTTACTTTGACTTTATTAGGAATTATATATTTATTTATCTGACCATAGATTCTGAACAAAAAAAGGAAGGTTAATCCTGTTTCCACTTCACCATTGCTTTAGGTTAAATGCTTTTTTCTTTGGTTAAGATTTTTCGAATATAAAGGTTATTACATTTTTATCCCTGATGGAAAGGCCCCCAACAGTGAGATCTGGTATAGAACCAATTACAGGATTAAACATATTTAAATTTTTAACAACGTGAAGTAGTTTCTGGGAAATACAACGAATGAGTTTTACATATTCTTTTGAGGATACATTTATCCCAAGATTATTAACAAATTCAGTCTAATTATATAGGTCCCTTAGCCTACTCTCAGCAAAGGTGAAATGCTGTTGTGTACGGCATCAACATAGCAGCAACGGACAGCTGTCCTGATTCAAAACAGTGCCCATAGCCAGATAAGGTAATTTTTTATTTCATGTTGTCACATTGCTTCGTATTACATGGTCATTCACATGTGTGAATTAGTAAAATTAGATATTGTAGATATTACTACAATTAGTAAGACATATGAAACAGTGTCACCTGTAACACTATAGCTGTGATCAGCAGCAACGTGCTCCATGTTTGTAGGTCCAGGGATGCATCGTGGTGCAGGGGCCTCCTCTTTTTGTCCAGAGGACGATGCACAAAGATGGTGTAAGTAACATCTGGTCTCAGCCTATTCTTGGCCTTTTTGGTCCTGACAAACGTTTCTGCCTCATAAAATGTATATGATTGTGTATGAACATGTGTTTAAGTTGAATATATTACTTATTAATGTATATTTAAATAAGTGCAGGGGTACATAAGAATTGTAAACAACGATTAATTTAATTTCAGTTAATTTAGTTTTACAATTCACTTAATTGCAGTGGATTTTCTAAGACAACACACTGATCCGCTGCTGCTAGTCCATTAACCCACTACGCCATGAGTTGACAGTCATTGACAGTCTCCTGTCTCTTGTCCTATCTGAAAGTCATAAAGATGCCATTAGTGATTGCCCTTTGACTAACTTACAAGTTTAAGAACATAAAAAATATTAATTTAAAACAACAGCAACACAGTTTTTAACCATGGTATGTCGACAAGGCAGGTAAGACTAACTGACCACACTAATCCTCAAATCTTAGTGGATTTTATTATACTACATTGATGTAACTATATATACATAATACATACACGTCATCGTGTTATATCAATATTTTAAATCAATGCATTTATTGTCTACTAATTACTGAAAATTGCAATTCTCTACGGATTCAAATAACTATCTGAAGTCTAAGTGAATTACGTGATCAAGCGTTTTGAAGTTCGCGTCTCTCTCTCTGTCTCTCTCTCTCTCTCTCTCTCTCTCTCAGGCCCCGCCCCGTTCTGCAGAGAGAGGGCGCGCGTGTAAATCCGGAGGGTGAGTTAGTATAGGACGTGGATCTTATTTGTAGTAATTTGAGATATTTACACTGTTATGTCTAAGTAATGCTGTAGTACATTATCCTATTGTTTCTATTAATCCTCACGTAGCTTTGTGTTTTAACGTGTTTATTGTTTGTTCGTCTTTTTTTGTTTGCTTTGTTGTTTATGGAGTGCATGTCGGATTTTGTTTAGTTTGAGCAGTATTGTACGGAATATAATTATTATTATAATCTGGTAACTTTCATTATTATTAAATATTCCACAGGTTTCTATTTTTAAAAATAAATAATATAAAAGAATCCGCATCTCCAGGTGAATTCAACGTGATGTCGTGAGTCTTATGCGTCATCTGCGTGTTTGTTGCATTTCTTAAAATTGTGTGTTTAAAATGTTTCCATGGTGATAAATGCGTTCTGGCGAATTATTTTAAACCAAGACACAGCATCGAGTTTCTGCTTCGCTACGGATCAACATCATCTTTATCAACTCTACACGAAGTGAACGAAGACTTCGATCTTTATCAACTCTACACGAAGTGAACGAAGACTTCGATCTTTATCAACTCTACACGAAGTGAACGAAGAAAGTTGGGACGAAAACAGCGATGGATTTCGGAAGATTTGTGCTGGATATGAAGAACTGGATTCTGCGGGAGATCGCCTGTGCTGCGGGGCTGTTCGTTCTCTCTGCTGGTGCGGGTTACTGCGTTTACCGCCGCTTGCGGAGAGGAATCGCTCCTCCTGAGAACACTCAGCCTCCTCACGGTAGGAGAAGCTTGATTCGGTCATGTGGCTTTACTGCCTCACTGCTTTTACAATAATAAAACATGTTCAAGTCACAGTGTTCTCTTTTGTAAGTCGCTTTGGATAAAAGCGTTTGCTAAATGAATAAATGTAAATACGGTACAGTCTCATGTTGTCTCACTTACAAAGCACATCGTCTTTTGCTGTGAATTAGCCTAATGCTAGTTACCATGCTAGCGGACTTGGCTACTGCTTTCATTTACAGACTAAAGTGCTTCACCGAGTTGATTAGCTTGGTTTAATAATTTAGTTTATTTCCACAGTATAATATTTACCCCATTAGAAGGTCACTTTAACAACCCTGGTTTTACACTAAATCATAATTAACCTAGTGATTAGCCAGCTTGCGCGCTAACGAACTCTGCTACAGCTGTATGTTATCTCCCTGGAGAACTTACCTAATTATTTCATTTACACTATTATAGTGAGTATAAAGGTAATTAGCTTGCTGAACTCTGATAAAGGTTTTAATAATTACACAGTATAATATTTATATAGATTTGGGTGATGGACAGGAGGTTTTAGAGAATTTAATCGTGTCACCTGTTCTCTCGCTTGGTCTCTCTTTTTCTTTCTTGTTCAGACTTGTTTTCATTTAACATCAGTAAATAAAATGCGTTTTTAATTAGAAAAAAAAACTCTACTTTTTAACACCAGAGCATCATCTCTGTGTTTTGGGGGGAAACTCTGGTCCAACATTAGCTACACTGCTAACAAACCTAGCTACTTTAAACCTAACTATTTTAAACATTAAAATGAGTAGCTGGTAAAATATTTTCCTTCCCTATTAATGCTTGCTTGGACATGAATTATACAATTTAATAGTTAGCTGAATGCTGGTGCACTGGAAAACATGGCTACCAATTTTTAAGGGTTCAACACAATACAATATTGATCGTAATGTTACTAACCAATAAACTTGGTCAAATTGGTTTTAAATATACAAATGAATTTAACATAAAACTAATTTATTGCAGAGCCTGAGAACGTGCTAGGAGACACTGTAGATACTCCCTCTGTCCTCCAGGTATGTGTTGGTTATAAAGTTATATTTGAACTCCATTTGAAACCTGTAGACTGCTTCTGTCTAAGTGTGTGTGTGTGTGTGTGTGTGTGTGTGTTAAGGTCGTTGAGCAAAACCTCGAGCTGCTGCCCACCGAACCCCACGATGAACCTTCAGCTGTTGTTCTGGTAACCAAACATTTCAGACCTGTTTCAGACCTGATGTGTATCTACATATGCTGCTATTCCCCTGAATGTGAGGCTGTAAAATTTACTGTGGGAGTTTTAATGACTCATTGCTAATGTGGCTTGCAGGAGAAAGAGGAGAGCTTTTTGGAGTTGGAGGTGCCCTTTATTCGGTATGAGCCTGTTCACTTTTTAATGGTGTAATGTATGTTTAAGGCACACTAAGTATTTACACCTCTTGTTTTTAGCGAGCATCTTTTAGAGAGAGGGGTTACTGATATCGGCCTGAAGCTGTGTGCTCTCCGTAAGGCGTTCTCTGTGAGTAAAACCGTCGTTTAGCTGCTGTCATTGTGCAGGTAAATTACACTCTGCTTTAACTAATATTGTGTGCTGTCTTATGTTCAGACCCTGCTTGCCAGCATCCACAACCAGAACTTCTTGTTTGTGCTGGGAAAGAAGATCGTGATGCGTCTGGCAGCAGCTAACAACCAGGTGACTTCAGAATGATGATGGACTGTTTTATTTTTGTGCCCAATTTACTTTTAGCTAATGTTTTAGTGGTTAAATATAAAAACAACAACAGGCAATTAAGCAGTGAAGAAAACCTAATTAGCATACATTTTAAAACACAAGTGCAATGTACATACAGTAACTATTGGAATAACTATTGTTAATAGCTAATTTTCTGTTTATAATAATCACAGCTTGCTAAGAATTAAGGAAAAATATTAAAATAAAATGTATGTGATGAAGATGGCACTGGGATATAAAATACTTGCAAATTTTGTCCCATGTAGTACATCATCTGTGTATTTTTAGTGGACTACTGGACACACTTAGTGTGAGTAGCCATGTTGAACACCATAGCCAAAGTGAGTTACCGAGATTTTTTGTTTGTTGTAACAGGATGTGGTTGGTGTGCAGCTGGCCTATGAGTCACTGATTCGATTCCTGAGAAGTCCACCTAATCGGGAATCGATTGTGACCGAGCTATTTGGGGCCCAGGTAAGCTTGCAGATGCCTGTGTAAAATGACAATTTTTTTTTAATTATAAAAGATTTTGATTAGATATAAAGCAAGACTACAATATGTATGGCAATTTTCTATTCGTAACCTTTCTCCTCTGTGCAGCTCCACCATTACAACTTCATGGACGTGTTTTATGAGCTGCTTATCTTCCGCTACGTCACGAACGACTCCGCTCCTGAGGCAGTAAGTGTCTTATCAGGAGATTTAAAAGTGATACTTGAATGTAGTTTCAGAACATGGTCTATTTTATGTCATTTTGTTTTCCCATATTTTTAACCCTGATATTCCTAAAGTGTGAGGGAGGATTCTTGGAGAGGCTGTTTGCGTTTATCAGCATGTGGAACCCGGACGAGTGGGAGCCTGCAGCAGAGCTGTACTTCACAATGCTTATTGTAAGTGTTCAGTACCTTCAGATACGATGATGCACAATTTCTCGGTATTGTATCTCTAACTCATTGACACTATGTTGGATTTGTGTGTGTGTAATTTGTCAATAGGATCAGCTGACAGTGCTTTGTGAAGTACTGTTTTCTCAGCCCCTGGAGCTCTATAGCGACCCAGCAGCCTTAGCCAGTCCAGTTTCGCGGCTCCTCTGGCAGCATGTCCCGCTGATGATTGACATGTTGGAGAAGCTCTGAGCAATGTCCTTCCCTCTACCCTTTACCTGATCGCAACTTGAACACTTTCTTGCTATAATTAGACCCCCAAAATTAATCTTTTCTTTCTGTTGCATTTCATATTTGTTCTTTTCGATCACTGGTTTTCCCTATATTGCTCAAGCTCTCCACCAGTAAGTATAAATTCATTTTGTTCTTTTTTATTAACTTAATATTTAAAAGAGTCTCTTCTTCATTAACAGGTCTGCACAGAGAACCCAGGACTGATGACCAGTGCAACATATCATCGCTCATCCCTCAATACTCATACCTCAGCACTCTATCCCTCATTACTCATCCCTCAGCACTCTATCCCTATACCCATCACTATTCCTTTTAGTAGCCTAAGGATCCTGTATAGATGATTGCTGTAAATGAATTGATTTGTAAATAGTTGCTACATAGCGTTTATATTGTTTGCTCAATTAAAAAAGGTTTTCACTTGCTCTTATTTCAGCCTAATTGTGATTATTTTTAATCATCAATGTATATAATGTATATAATAATCCTTTAAAAAGCAACAACACAAAATTAATTTCTCACTCGTATACAAATCTCTTTTTAAAGAATTTCTGAAACTTTGAAAAGGTAAATAAAATGTGAAAAATGACAAATAACAAAATTAAGATATTTATAGCCCTGAAAAATTTGTTGATGGCCCCAAACCGTAGAAAAGTCTGTAACATTCTGAGAATTGTGAATATACATTTAAGTATCCATAGCAAAATTGTAAATATAAAAAGTCTGAAATCTTCATATTATAGTCTAAATCTAATTGTTGTGGACATCAATTCTGGGAGACGGCACCATTTTACCCACTAATTTACACCACTGTTATATCATTTATATTAGGCAATCACGCTGAATTTTCAAAGTCCTGTTTTAAGAAGTAATATTTTTGAATTTTGAATATTTTTGATGATTTGGGCTTGTTTTGCTGACACAGGACCTGAAAAACTTGCAGTCATCGATACAACAATGAACTCCACTTTATACCAGAATATTCTTGAGACAAATGTCTGGCCATCTCTCAGCAGCTTAAGCTGTGCTGAAATTGGGTCAGACAACAAGACAATGATCCCAAGCACACCAGCAATTTGGCCAAGTCAAAGTCCAGACCTCAACCCCATTAAAATACTGTGGTAGGATCCTAAGAGGTCTGTGCATAAACAAATGTCCTCAGACATCAATGAACTGAGCGTGAGCCAGAATTTCTCCAGCACAATGAAGAGACTGAAACTCCTACAGAAAATGCTTGCTTAAAGTTAATGTTGCAAAAGGTGGTTCTACATGTTACTGAATTATATGGTGTACTTATTTTCTCACACAAATGTGAATGAAATATTTTATTGAGAATAAAAACTTAGAATTGAAGGAAGGTGTACTTGTACTTTCTTTTTCCCAAGACTGTATCTGTGTGTCTTTATTACTGACTAAATGTCTATTTCTATATATGTTCGTGTAGTTGTGTTTTACGAGGACAGATACTGTCGTTTTTCCACTGCTGTGTTGTCGATGGTCCCACAGTTGTTGAAGACCAGAGTGCTACTGAGAAGAACAGCCAGACAGAAGATCCAAGCATAGGATCAACACAAATATTATATACTGCAGTTATAATATAATATATAATATAAGTTACAGTTATAAGCATGCTGTTTATCTAATATTTATTGTGATGCTGTTATTGGTTTTGTTTAGTGTCCATGTACTGGACACTGTTCAATTAACTATTTTCCAATTTTACAAATTGTTAAATTTCTTTCAATTAGATACTTTCATTTTACCGTATGCCAGACTTTTTAAATGTTTAGCATTAATTAAAAATATTAGACTTTCTTATAGCCAGGAATTGTAATAATTTTTAGTCAAGCTATCCTGCCTTTTAGCCTACATTATGTATGTATGTATGTATATATATATATATATATGTGTGTGTGTGTGTGTGTGTGTGTGTGTGTGTGTGTGTGTGTATTAAAAATCACTAAACCAGGTTCTCTTTATAAATGTACTTGAGAGTTATATTCTAATATTGTAATACTATTTTAATCGTCTCTGTTGACTTTCCCTCAGGGAAAATCCATTACAGTAATTATTACCTCAAATAAATTTTGTTACATGAGAGAATTAAGCCAACTTGAACATGATACGTAGATTTCAGGACCAGATTTCAAAACTAATGCCATTTCCTTTCCATGTCAGCAAAAATGGTAGATGAAGCTATTTATAAATGTAACCGCAAACATGTTAGATTTAACTCATGAGTAAGTTCCATATGTACTTGCTTCAATCAAATTATAACCACTCAATATCTATATGATAAAACTGATGTAATTTCATGATTTTATTCTGCTAGCAAGTTAGGAAGATGGCTGGTTATGTCTGTGTAGGAAATAAAATCTGTACAAATGGTCAAGGACATAGATTAAACTACACTGTGCATCATTATTAAAAGTTCCAGGTTCCACTACATACTCTACACCTTGTTTTGCAAGCGGCCAATTGAAAGATGCAAATGTTAAATGCAGTAGGGGTGTACACATATGATACAATTTAGATTCTTAATCAAATGTTTGATGATACCACTGAATCTGCTATGAAACGATACAATGTGATTTATTAGCTTCTGGTCGATATGTGACCAATTTTTGTGATGTTGTGATTGGTCTACTGCTGTCAGCATGTTTCAAAAAGGAAACGCCCACTACCATAATGAGTTTCAGCTCCGTCTGTTCGCGAGCAGCTGATAAAGACCAGAGGCTGGGCTTTTTATTACAAACCTAAGTAGGTTTGTACAGGAAGTAAGTCTGGAATTACTAACCACTCATTTTGAAAACTTTTTACATTCACAAACAGCTCTATAACACACTACATGAAAAGTAATAATTGAAAAACCATAAACCATAATACGTGCACTTTAAACACTGGTCCATTGGTTCACATGGAGATCAACACCCACTAGCATCCAACCATCAAAATTTCTAAATATTTCGAAGCAGTATGACGTAATGAATCTTCGTTTGGTGAAATCACGTGACTTGGGCAGTTTGATACTTGCTCCGAACCACTGATCCGAAACAAAAGATTCATAAAGGTTTCAAAGCTTCGTGAAGCAGCATTGTGAAAGCGGCCATCAGTAAATAGCACAAGCATTGAAAATGCCCATTTCCACCATCAGGCAATAATTAAGAGGTTCCAGTCAACTGGAAACGTATGGAAAATTAATTTTCCGTCGAAAGTATTGTGGTCACGGATCGAGAAAATTAAGCGTGAATTTAAAAACACATGCAAAATTATATTGCACAAAACTGAAACATGAATTCAAGGTTTTCTGAATCGCACACAAAATCATTTTCCTTGGTTATAGTACTGTGTTTTTTGTGCTCTCTGACATTTTCTGTTCATGTTTTCTTTTTTTGAACGTTTGCGCTGTTTTTCCCTTCGCGCTTGTTTCCACATTCTCCGCTTTTCCAAATGTTGCAGTTCGAGTTTCATGTAAATGAGGGCGGGCTTTAGCGTCACCATTGGTCCACTACAGCTCCTCCTCTAGCCAATCAATCGAAGAGAGGAGTTGACGTCACTCGCCTGCGACTCATGGCTGTTGTGTTGACGGGTGAAGAAAGATAGATAACCGTCAGGCAGCAAATTTCGGACAATTACAGGTGATTTAACATAAATATATAGTTAGTGGGTGACAGATACACTAAGCTATCAGCACCGAATTTACCTCAGCCTGTTAACACTCCCCACATTAAACGACTAATTCAGTTAACTTTCCTGATGTGCATTTTGTCGTTAGTGCAGTTGCTTTAATCTGTTGGTCCCTTTAAGATTTTTGTGTTTATGATGACGTCGAAAGTCACAAGACAATGCTAACATGGTGGATGTAGTATGTCTGGGATTGTAGTTATACTACACACACACACACACACACACACACTATCCGGCGTCCGGAGTACTTTTTAACGGAATACATTTTATTTTATTATTATATATTTATTTTTTTAGTAATGAAATAACAGTAGGGGAATACAGTGTCATTGTATGATGACATGGTTTTGTTTATAGAGTGTGATACTGCTTTATTGGAAATTAACAATATAATTAAAATCCTTATTTTATTTGGGGAAACAGCATATACATAAAGCAAAGTATATGTTAACTGTACCAAATAGTAGGCTATTTTCCACTGACTTAAAGATATTTTACAACTCTCTGTCAATACAGAACAATCATAAAGCTGTTAAGACATCTCGGCTGTTGAAAAGGATACTTGATGTATTTGATGTATGATCTCGTATCCTTTTCAATATGCTGTTTCCCAAAGAATTTTAATTATATTGTTCATTTCCAATAAACCAGTATGGCACTCCATAAACAAAACCATTATATCAGTTATAATGACAAACTTGTTAAACCACTCAAAATAAATAAAGAAATTTGGGGCCAGAATAGTTTGGTATAATAACAACTGAAAAATAAGTGTAAGATTGTTTCTGATTCCTCTTTACAAAAACATAATGGCATAATGGCGAAAACCCTTCTTTAAACTTACTAATAAAATAATTACATGGATGATATCTATTATTATTTTAAAGTGAGTTACTTTGACTTTATTAGGAATTATATATTTATTTATCTGACCATAGATTCTGAAAAAAAAAGGAAGGTTAATCCTGTTTCCACTTCACCATTGCTTTAGGTTAAATGCTTTTTTCTTTGGTTAAGATTTTTCGAATATAAAGGTTATTACATTTTTATCCCTGATGGAAAGGCCCCCAACAGTGAGATCTGGTATAGAACCAATTACAGGATTAAACATATTTAAATTTTTAACAACGTGAAGTAGTTTCTGGGAAATACAACGAATGAGTTTTACATATTCTTTTGAGGATACATTTAGCCCAAGATTATTAACAAATTCAGTCTAATTATATAGGTCCCTTAGCCTACTCTCAGCAAAGGTGAAATGCTGTTGTGTACGACATCAACATAGCAGCAACGGACAGCTGTCCTGATTCAAAACAGTGCCCATAGCCAGATAAGGTAATTTTTTATTTCATGTTGTCACATTGCTTCGTATTACATGGTCATTCACATGTGTGAATTAGTAAAATTAGATATTGTAGATATTACTACAATTAGTAAGACATATGAAACAGTGTCACCTGTAACACTATAGCTGTGATCAGCAGCAACGTGCTCCATGTTTGTAGGTCCAGGGATGCATCGTGGTGCAGGGGCCTCCTCTTTTTGTCCAGAGGACGATGCACAAAGATGGTGTAAGTAACATCTGGTCTCAGCCTATTCTTGGCCTTTTTGGTCCTGACAAACGTTTCTGCCTCATAAAATGTATATGATTGTGTATGAACATGTGTTTAAGTTGAATATATTACTTATTAATGTATATTTAAATAAGTGCAGGGGTACATAAGAATTGTAAACAACGATTAATTTAATTTCAGTTAATTTAGTTTTACAATTCACTTATTTGCAGTGGATTTTCTAAGACAACACACTGATCCGCTGCTGCTAGTCCATTAACCCACTACGCCATGAGTTGACAGTCATTGACAGTCTCCTGTCTCTTGTCCTATCTGAAAGTCATAAAGATGACATTAGTGATTGCCCTTTGACTAACTTACAAGTTTAAGAACATAAAAAATATTAATTTAAAACAACAGCAACACAGTTTTTAACCATGGTATGTCGACAAGGCAGGTAAGACTAACTGACCACACTAATCCTCAAATCTTAGTGGATTTTATTATACTACATTGATGTAACTATATATACATAATACATACACGTCATCGTGTTATATCAATATTTTAAATCAATGCATTTATTGTCTACTAATTACTGAAAATTGCAATTCTCTACGGATTCAAATAACTATCTGAAGTCTAAGTGAATTACGTGATCAAGCGTTTTGAAGTTCGCGTCTCTCTCTCTCTCTCTCTCTCAGGCCCCGCCCCGTTCTGCAGAGAGAGGGCGCGCGTGTAAATCCGGGGGGTGAGTTAGTATAGGACGTGGATCTTATTTGTAGTAATTTGAGATATTTACACTGTTATGTCTAAGTAATGCTGTAGTACATTATCCTATTGTTTCTATTAATCCTCACGTAGCTTTGTGTTTTAACGTGTTTATTGTTTGTTCGTCTTTTTTTGTTTGCTTTGTTGTTTATGGAGTGCATGTCGGATTTTGTTTAGTTTGAGCAGTATTGTACGGAAGCCCTAAGGGGCCATGCGTTATTAATGTTGTTCCTTTTGTTGTTTTCTCGTGATTTCGACTTGCCATCGTACTGAAGTCAGTGGGTTTTTTTTCTGGTTAAATGACTGAAATAAGGTATGTGGTTAACACAAGCTCAAGATTATGTTCACGTTTTATACTACAACATAAAATACATCAGCTTTCACGTGACTTCAAAATGGCGGTTGTAAACAAGTGTATAAATTAGTGGTTCTCAACAGGTGGGGCGGAGAGATCAGAAGAGTGACGCAAATTGTTTTCAAGAAAATTATACACAGACAGGGCATCATTTGCTTTTATGTGCATAAACCCCACTTTCTCTCCCCCTTTGTAGTTTCTTTTTGCTGGGAAGCGGCGGAGCTTAGCCCGCCTTTTATCTAGCTGTCAGTGCAGACCAGTGTTGCCAACTTAGCGACTTTTCAGACCCCTTTAGCGACTTTATTTATTTATTTATTTTACAAATTTAGGAACCTTCCAAATGTCGTCAGTACTGTAGTGCAAGCGCGAGCTCTTGCTTTCCCGCTGCACTCTCACCTCACTCTGCCTCTGCTCTGTTCAGTGAGAGGCTGAGAGCCAGAGCAGCACATCCCGGTGATCACAGACCTGAATGTAAAAATAAACTATTTCCCTTATTCCCAATTTACATCATTCTTATGCGAATGTTTTTAGAATGCAACATGCTTTACAAATAATAAAATGTATAATAGTCCACGTTATTACAGCCTAGTTCTCTTGTTCAAAGTAGTTATAGTATTCAGAAACATTTTTGATCATTCATGTTCCATCCCTGTCTGTTATATAGATTTATAAAAGTCATGTTATTAAAAGAAAATCATAAAAGTTATGAAAAGTAATTTAAAAAATACAAAAACAAAAATAATTTTAAAAAATCTATCAAAAACAGATTATATTAGAGATGTGTGTGTAAATATATATAAATATATATATATATATAAATATATATATATATATATATATATATATATATATATATATATATATATATATATATATGGCACTGCGGAGGTTGTTGGGGACATTAAACGTAATCACGCCAAACAGGAAATCTCCTCTGCTACCACCTCATTGTGTTTATACTCCCGCTCTTGCACCTCAAACTTACCAACTTGTAGGTTTATCAATTTATAGTATTTTCCAGTTGTATTAAAAAAAAAAAAAAAAGATTGAAAGAGTTGTCGGAAGCGTAGCGGTGGTGACGTTGAAGTCATGTGACAATGGTGTAGTTCGTTTATAGCCTAACATTAGCTTTTACTTCTGGCAATTGTATTTAGGCTTCAAAATCCATAACAGTTGAGTTCATTTGTGAAGATTGTCTTAATGAACGAAACATGTAAGAATCATAAACTTATGTTGGTCACAGAGTTTTTCTGCAATAATCCAAAAGCCAATCTAAAAATCCTGTTTGCTTTTTGTCGAGGGAACCAGCGTGAAAACCCTGTTGACCAGGTTTTCTGGGCCTTCTTCGGCGTCCCTTGGTCCGGTTTGTCTGTCTGGGCTCGTCCTTGGGTGTCCCGTAGATCGGGCGGCTTAGGTGGTGCCGTCCCTCCTCACCGAGCGCCAGGGTAGTCAGGGTGCATTCCAAGGCAGTCAGTAGTTCCCTGGGTGTCCTGAGGGCTTGCATTCCCATGGCCTGTCGTTCTGTGGGCGGCAGAGTCCTCAGGAACCGGTCCACGGCCACCCTCTCTACAACCGGCAGACTGCCGGTCTGGCTGGAGCCACCTCTTGGTGAGGCGCAGGAGGGTGTCCATCTGTCCACGTGGCATGGCTCCCGGCCTGTAGCTCCACCGGTGGGGATGGAGGGGGTTCTGTCCACACCACGCCAGAATCTCTCTCTTTACAGCTCCGTAGTCCCCTGCGTCGTCCTCTGGAGCGAGGGCATAATAAGCTGTGCGCGCCTCTCCGGAGAGCAGCGGGCCGAGGTTGTGCGGCCACTCCTCGATACCCCAGCTCTCCCGGTGAGCGACCCGTTCAAAGGCTTCCAGGTAGGCCTTGATGTCGTCCTCTGGGGTCAAGTGGGGAAGCAGGTCCTGGGCTTCTCAGCTGGGATCAGGGTGAGGAGCGGCGGCCACAGGGGTCATGGCTTTCAGGGCCAGCAGCTCCCGGGTTGCGACATGTAGGCTCTGGGCGAGCTGCTGTGTTATCGTCTGCTGCTGGAGGCTGGCCTCCATTTATTTATTTATTCATTCATTTATTTATTTATTTCATAAATTTTTTATAGGGGCAGGTCTGTGCTCATGCCTGCCTCCTCCACCAGTGTAGGGAATTTAGCCAGCGGGGGACAGAGCACAGACAAACAGGAGGCCTTTTCAGTGTCTCTCGTGGAGAAATCTTTATTCAAAAATGGGTCGTGAGAGGGTGTGGGTGGAAGTGGAAGTGGCAGTGTGAGGTGAAGTGTTTCGTCACCGCAGGGTTGTTGAGGGTATGCTGGGGGTTTCCCAAGTAACGGGGATCCCGTCTTTCCATCAGGAAAAGCCACGGGTGCAGCCAGGGGTCGGAGTCCTTGCTCGCCTCGGGATTGTCTGTAAAACATACAGCAAAGGTTATCGCATGCACACTGAGAGCCTCCTCTCTCTTGCAAGTGTAGTATCGCCCCTTTTATACTCTCCTACCGGCTGCTGGATGGTGGAATTTTTCCGTGCCGCCCGCCATTCAGCAGCCGTGTGTGTGTCGGGGACCCCGCCGCCTTGCGCTCTGCGGCTGTCCAAAACATTGATGGTGCTGAAGCAGAGCTGTCTCTTCAGCACCACAGCGGCAGTTGCAGGAGGAGCGATCTTTGTTTCTTGTGCGTCGGCCGTAGGCATGTCGCCACACTACAAAAATACGTCATCCCTGCAGGATTGATGACTTCCACATTAGTGTCCGATATTTGAGAAGGAGACACCCCTCTCTCTTAATGTGGAGATAAAGTCCACCTCTACAGTGGGCAGTTATTAAATTTATGATGGCGAAGATGCCAACGTATATGTAACACCAGTCCCATCGAGATCACGAGAAAACAACTTTTTATTATGTCGAGATCACGAGAAAATTAAGTCGAGATCATGAGAAAACAACAAAGAAAAAAAACTAATGCATGGCCACTTAGGACTTCTGTAATATATAACTAAATGTATTACAAAATTTGCAAAGTAACATCAAGCAAGACATTTTTATCAAACAGTATTAAACCACTGTTATTACGGGTCCAACACCGAAGGTTGGTTTAATTGTTAGGATTTTCTTTTCTTTCTTTCTTTCTTTTTCTTTCTTTCTTTCTTTTTCTTTCTTTCTTTCTTCGTCTTCTTTTTCTTAATCGTCTACTTTGAATTGTGCAGACCAAACCGTAAATCATAAAAACATGAAACTTGGTCAACAGCTCCATCTCCGCTTACTCAGGCAAGCGAAATGGGCCCAATGATGATGTTAGAGTGCAAGTATTTACGATTTGGTCCATATCTCATGAACCGAAGGTCCTACAAACGGCTTTTCCCACTGATTTCTTGGGTTCTCCCAAACAAAAACCTTCAAGAAATATTTATGTAGCTTATTTTACTTTCTAACTTCAGTAGCATTTGAAGGGAATGACTTGGTCATAAAACCAACTGTAAAGTGTTCATCTAGTTCTCAGATATAAAGCACACCTTTTTATAAAAAAATCTAAAAGGTGTGCATCATACCTGACACCTACAGGAACACTTTCCAGTTGGTTTTGTGACTGTAAGTCATTCTGTTCAAATGCTATTGAGCTATAAACTATGGTATATTTTGTGTATATGTCCATATGGTATAAAAACATTATGTTTAGATATGATTTGACAGGTTATTTAATTAAAATTCAAAAATCAAAAAGGTGTGTGTTATATCTGACACCTAGATGAGATGTGAAGACTTGAATTTTAAGACCTGAATTTTTGCAGCCTGAATTTGTGAGTTTGAAAAATAATTTGTTGAAATATTACCTGACAAATAATGAAGATGGTATTTTAGCAACTGAATATTTTGGAACTGTATTTTAGGAAGGTGAATATGTGTGCATTGAATTTTGCATGCTGGAACTTTGTTTTCAATGAAAATATACAAATCCAATGAATTGCAGAGGAAACTTCGATTTGATTTTTTAGATTTGTGTCAAATTGCTGAAAATTCAAGTACTGTCACTGCGATATGTTTTAATTCAATTTATGTGATTCAACATGCCATTTTGCCTTGAGGACATTTGGTACTATCATACATCCATACAGATCGCCACATGTGGCTATATTTACAAATTGGTCTTGTATCTGATATATATGTCAGAAATAATTTATAGCTCCTGATGCACAATTTATTTATACAGCAAAATAGTCTACTGTTTCATCCTTAGAATAAAACCACAATAGGCTCAGTATATTGATTTGCACACTTTTTTATTCATATAAATCTATTGGACTTACAACTCCTTATTTCTGATAACAAACTATTTCACCTGGTAATTCAGTGGAATAAAATAATATATAAGCTCTTCAAAACGGTCCAAAGTGCAGCAAAGTTTGGTAGAATTAATTTTTTATCTTCATAGCATTGTTATTTTGTTAACATCTACATTTTGGAGGGGCTGCATGGACATAAAATACTTATAATGTCAAAATGAGAAGTGTAATACAAAAAAAATAATAACGGCTAGAGTGAGTAAGACAAATTAGAATTAGGCAATTAGAGGAGGCAAATATGCCCCGCCCTTGGGACTTTTAAGATCATGCACTATGGTCAGTTCTTTAGTGTTCATTCTCGAAACCAACCTCCTTTATTTTTCTTGTCAACCCTTGCAGGTATATTCCACAGAATAACTAAAGGTGATTGGAGGCAAGGCACCTGGCTTGAAATTTTTTTTTATGATCCGCTGTATGCTGGTGTTTATACCTGTATAAACTCGGCCAAATACCACATCATGGCATTTATACCTGTAGTCGACTTTGCGGTCTACAAACGTAGTAACGGGGACATCACTGACAAGAACCTGCAGGAGTTATGCAAAGAATTTCGAAATGCCTTCACTGAAGTGGGGTTTATGTATCTCAAAAATACTGAAATAGATCAGAACGAGGTATGTGTATTTCCATTTTAACAGTTTTGTTTACAGTGTGATTACAGTTCATTACAGTGCAAGTTCATTGTAAGTGTTTGCAAAAACTCTCTTGCCTTTATTAGGTGGCTCAGGTCATGGATATTTCTAAGAAGTTCTTCCTGCTTCCTGAAGAACAGAAAAGACCCTTCACAAGGGGCAGTTACACAATTAATGTTAATCATGGCTGGGTGCCCTCAGAGGTAGAAAGGTAGCTGTCATCTACATAAAGACACCTGGGTTGGAAATATTTAGGATCATTTAAACTGAAATTTCCCTCTCACTTTCCACAGGTTGAATCCTCAACGTCCAGGTGACTTGAAGGAGGCATTTAATATTACATCCTTGAGCAAAGATATTGTAATTGCCTCTTATTTTAAACACCACCACAACAGCTAGTAATGTGTAATTTAGAATATGAAGAATTAAACTCTAATTGTTGTGTTCTTCACCTTGCTTAGAAATGGCCCTCTGATGGTCTTGATGGCTTTCGTGACATCCAAGTCAACTTTTTCAATCGGTGTAAGGATCTCACTCTTGATGTACTCAGGATCATGGCTCTCAGTCTAGGCCTGGATCCAGAGTTTTTTCTCCAAGCACACAGCTACATTGGAAGTAAGCTGAACACACACACACACACACACCCACACACACACACACACACACACACTAACTCTCTCTCTCTAACATGACTAGCACTGTGCAGTATATGTCCCACTGCTTTACTGGAAAAGTTGTTAGTTTTGAAATCTTTGAGTCTTTTCAGTGACTTGAGTTCATTCATTTGCACCTCCAGTCTGACTAGATGTTCAGCCTGATCTTGCCATAATCTAAGACTGTTAAAACAAACATCTTCCTTAATGTAAAAGTAGCTAATAATTGTTGTGTTGGTTTATAACAGGCTTGTATGTTTAGAAAAAACACAGACTACTATTGCCTGCATCGAACTGTCGGAATTCACTTGGAATAGGGCAATATAGGACACACACTGACCCGCTATGTGACCGAGGTATGAATGTTGGTCATTACTGAAAGATTCACTAACTCAAACCCTGACCCAGTGAATAACAGTAATGAATATCAGTAACATCTGAAGATTCATTACTCAACACTAACTCACTCAGTGACAGAGGAGCGAATCTCGGTCATGACTGAAAGATTTGCTAACTCCAGCCCTGACCCACTGAATGACAGAGCGACTCTCTGTCATAAACCAAAGATTTACTACCAAACCCTGAGCTACTGAATGACATATGTTCCTGTCGATGTTAAGGTGATAAGAATGACACCACCCTGCGCACTCTCTATTACCCTCCGGTGAAGGCTGGGAGTGTGAAGGAAGGTCAGCTCCGCTGTGGTGAGCACTCAGACTATGGCAGCATCACGCTAGTCTTCCAGAGCCATGAGGGAGGCCTGCAGGTAAAAAATATTGCACAGCAAACTTGCAAATGTAATGCTGGACAAATGAGTTACAATGATCAAGAGCTATAATATATACTGTGTCAATTTTTCACCAATTTTATTAAAGGAGCAGTTAGAAAATTTTAGAGCCCTTTGCTGCTAGCAAGGTGACGTGCACGTGCAATGAAAACGATAATTTTTTTCCCTGCCCAGTCTGTTAAAACTATGCATGGCCACATGAGTCGCTGTTCTGACTGGGGGCGGAGCTAATTCCAGGACCAGAAAACAGAACCCTAAAGCATCATTTCCTGTTGTCATTATAATAATAATAATTATTATTGTTATCATTATTGTTGTTTTTAATATTCTTGTTATTATTGGTCTGAAAACACTTTTAAACATTACAGACTGCACCTTTTTAAATAAACTCCTGATGTCCTGAAGTTCATGCCCTTGTATACTTCCATAGTGAAATAAGTAAATAAATATTTAATTTGCTGTATTTTTCCCTGTAGGTATTGAGTCGTAAAGGAGAATTTATCTCAGCCCCAAGCATTCCTGAAACCGTGCTGATCAACATTGCAGATCTAATGCAGAGGTGGACCAGTGACGTGTTTGTATCTGCTGTAAATATGTCCATTAATTCCAAGTAAAGCCAATAATAATCTTGTTTTATACAAAACGTACATTATCAATCTTGTATTTAATGTTACACAAACCTTTTTCAGGTCCATCGAGTTTTACCACCTCCTGAGGGTGACTCAAGCACAAGGCAGTCTTTGGTGTTCTTCGTGCATCCGGACAATGATGCCATCATTACATGTTGTGATGGCTCAGACAAATATCCTCCAGTGAGATCCTTGGATTATCTCCTGGCAAGATTCAGCGACTCTTATGGCAGAAAATAGATCTTTGCTGCTCTCTGTGAGTTGATGCTCAACTGCATTTATTTTCATATTTTTGTAGCTGTGGTATATTTTTTAAAGCAAATAGTATATATTAAAGAAATCATTGGATATACTCAGTTTGTACTCTGTCTTTTTAACTGTGTCTTTAAATATACTGGGTTTGTACTGTCTTTTTAACTGTGTCTTTAAATATACTGAGTTTGTACTGTCTTTTTAACTTTGTACCTTTTTACCTGTTGGATGTTAGTGATTTCTTAAGATGTATTGTTGAAATCCATGAAGTAAGATGAATACTAAATAATAATAATAATAATAATAATGATGATAATAATAATAAAAAAAAAGCTGACTGAACTTGCGCCACCATTATAGATAAGACGTGAAGAAAGATACATAATTGTGCTGACTCGTCAGAAATGTGATCAAAAGAAAACATGGGAAAACCTGCCTAATGAAATCATTGTTTTAGTGTTGTATAAAAGCATGAACATTGATTGTGCTCATCAGATTATCTGTAGACATCTTGGCTTTTGTGATTCTTCAATAAAAGTCTTATTTTTGGCATCTTAAACCCCTGGACTCTGAGATATTTATTTAGGCTAAGGTGATTTTCCACGATAGAGTCCTGTATGGAAAGTTACTCACCAGAGGGCGCTATAACTACTATCGGGATGTCTGTATACAAATTTATATGGCCGTCTATTGCTTTAGTGTTGTACTAAAGCCTGCTGTTTATCTTTTATTGTGATGCTGTTATTGGTCTTGTTTAGTGTCCATGTACTGGACACTGTTCAATTACCTATTTTCCAGTTTTACAAATTGTTAAATTCCTTTCAATTAGATACTTTCATTTCACTATATGTCAGACTTTTTAATTGTTTAGACTTAATTAAAAATTTTAGAATTTCTTATATTAAGGAATTGTAATATTTTTTAGTGGAGCCATCCTACATTTTAACCTACATTGTGCGTGTGTGTGTGTGTGTGTGTGTGTATATATATATATATATATATATATATATATATATATATATATATATATATATATATATATAGAATGTATTAAAAATCACTAAAACAGGTTCTCTTTATAAATGTACGTGAGAGTTATATTCTAATATTGTAATACTATTTTAATCGTCTGTTGACTTTCCCTCAGGGAAAATCCATTACAATACATTATTACCTCAAATAAATTTTGTTACATGAGAGAATTAAGCCAACTTGAACATGATACGTAGATTTCAGGACCAGATTTCGAAACTAATGCAATTTCCTTTTCATGTCAGCAAAAATGGTAGATGAAGCTATTTATAAATGTAACCAGAAACATGGTAGATTTAACTTATGAGGAAGTTCCATATGTACTTGCTTCAATCAAATTATAACCACTCAATATCTATATGATAAAACTGATGTAATTTCATGATTTTATTCTGCTAGCAAGTTAGGAAGATGGCTGGTTATGTCTGTGTAGGAAATAAAATCTGTACAAATGGTCAAGGACATAGATTAAACTACACTGTGCATCATTATTCAAATTTCCAGGTTCCACTACACCCTCTACACCTTGTTTTGCAAGCAGCCAATTGAAAGATGTAAATGTTAAATGCAGTAGGGGTGTAAACCTCAGGCTTCCACACGCTATGATAAAATTTAGATTCTTAATCAAATGTTTGATGATACCACTGAATCTGCTATGAAATGATACAATGTGATTTATTAGCTTCTGGTCGATATATGACCAATTTTTGTGATGTTGTGATTGGTCTACTGCTGTGGCTACGCTGGTAGCTCGCTCACTGTATAAACAGGCTGGAGGGGAAGATGGCATGCTCAAAAACATCACTGCTGATACAAAGACTGTGAGTCACATGACTCACTGATTCACTCACATGATCACATGATCTGTTCCTCCAGCGACAGATCAAGTGATCTGTCGCTGGAGGAAGTGGAGGCACTGAGATCATATCTCTCTTTATTTCAGAAGTCCAATAACGGCTGGTTCCGTTCCCTGGCTCAGGTCATGGATATTTCTAAGAAGTTTTTCCTGCTTCCTGAAGAACAGAAAAGACCCTTCACAAGGGGCAGTTACACAATTAATGTTAATCATGGCTGGGTGCCCTCAGAGATAGAAAGGTAGCTGTCATCTACATAAAGACACCTGGGTTGGAAATATTTAGGATCATTTAAACTGAAATTTCCCTCTCACTTTTCACAGGTTGAATCCTCAATGTCCAGGTGACTTGAAGGAGGCATTTAATATTACATCATTGAGCAAAGATATTGTAATTGCCTCTTATTATAAACACCACCACAACAGCTAGTAATGTGTAATTTAGAATATGAAGAATTAAACTCTAATTGTTGTGTTCTTCACCTTGCTTAGAAATGGCCCTCTGATGGTCTTGATGGCTTTCGTGACATTCAAGTCAACTTTTTCAATCGGTGTAAGGATCTCACTCTTGATGTACTCAGGATCATGGCTCTCAGTCTAGGCCTGGATCCAGAGTTTTTTCTCCAAGCACACAGCTACATTGGAAGTAAGCTGAACACACACACACACACACACACACACACACACACACACACACACACACACACACACACACACACACACACACACACTCACTCACTCACTCACTCACTCACTCACTCACTCACTCACTCACTCACTCACTCACTCACTCACTCACTCACTCACTCACTCACTCACTCACTCACTCACTCACTCACTCACTCACTCACTCACTCACTCACTCACTCACTCACTCACTCACTCACTCACTCACTCACTCACTCACTCACTCACTCACTCACTCACTCACTCACTCACTCTCTCACTCACTCACTCACTCACTCTCTCACTCTCTCTCTCTCTAACATGACTAGCACTGTGCAGTATATGTCCCACTGCTTTACTGGAAAAGTTGTTAGTTTTGAAATCTTTGAGTCTTTTCAGTGACTTGAGTTCATTCATTTGCACCTCCAGTCTGACTAGATGCCCTGTGACTTGATGTCAAGGGAGCACAATCCCATATTAGGTTTGTTTGTTTGTAAGTTTATTTCCTGAATATACTTCCAAAATACACACTCTTGAATGCTCCCTCATTCATTCATTCATTCATTCATTCATTCATTCATTTTCTTTCTCTCTCTCTCTCTCTCTCTCTCTCTCTCTCTCTCTCTCTCTCTCTCACACACACACACACACACACACAAATTTTTCTAGTCCCTGACTGAAGTGGCTACTCTGGTAGCTCGCTGACTGTATAAACAGGCTGGAGGGGAAGTGAAAGTTTATTTAAGTATGATTACCGCACAGTTGTTTTGATGTTCTACTGTTTTGTTCTATTTAGATTGCTCCTGTTCATTTGAGACAACCATGTTTTTTTTTTCCTCTGGCCCCGCCCCTTACTGCAGGCTGCAGCCAGGACTTTCTCAGAGATCTCAGTATCCGTGTACAACTCTAGTGGACTTTACACTACTAAACTTTCAGAGTGCGCGCGCGTGTGAGACCGGAGGGTGAGTTAGTATAGGACGTGGATCTTATGTGTAGTAATTTGAGATATTTACACCGTTATGTCTAAGTAATACTGTAGTACATTATCCTATTGTTTCTATTAATCCTCACTTAGCTTTGTGTTTTAACGTGTTTATTATTTGTTCGTTGTTTATGGAGTGCATGGCGGATTTTGAATAGTTTGAGCAGTGTTGTACGGAAGCCCTAAGCGGCCATGCATTATTAATTTTGTTCTTTTTGTTGTTTTCTCGTGATCTCGACTTAATGTTTCTGTGCACTCGACACCCATACTACTGAAGTCAATGGGTTTATTTTGTAAATGAAGTAAATAATATAAATTTCTCTCCCCTTTGTAGTTTCTTTTTGCTGGGAAGGGGCGGAGCTTACCCCGAATTTTATCTAGCTGTCAGTACAGACCAGTGTTGCCAACTTAGCGTCTTTTTAGACCCCTTTAGCCACTTTTTTTTTTTTTTCTCAAAAAAAGCGCCTAACGACAAATTTAGCGACTTTTTGGACAAACATTAACGACTTTCCAAATGTCGTCAGTACTGTCCTGCAAGCGCGAGCTCTTGCTTTCCCGCTGCACTCTCACCTCACTCTGCGTCTGCTCTGTTCAGTGAGAGGCTGAGAGCCAGAGCAGCACATCCCGGTGATCACAGACCTGAATGTAAAAATAAACTATTTCCCTTATTCCCAATTTACATCATTCTTATGCGAATGTTTTTAGAATGCAACATGCTTTACATGTATAATAGTCCACGTTATTACAGCCTAGTTCTCTTGTTCAAAGTACTTATAGTGTTCAGAAACATTTTTGATCATTCATGTTCCATCCTTGTCTGTTATATAGATTTATAAAAGTCATGTTATTAAAAAAATCATAAAAGTTATGAAAAGTAATTAAGAAAGTACAAAAATCACAAAAGCAAAAAAAAAATCTATCAATAACATTATAAATTAGGTGTATGTATGTGTAATATATATACACACACACGTGTATAAAATATATGATGCACAATTAATGTATACAGTAAAATAGTCTACCGTTTCATGCTTAGAATAAAACCACAATAGGATCAATATATTGATTGTCCTGAATTTATTTTGCACACTTTTTTTATTCATATAAATCTACTGGACTTACAACTCCTTATTTCTGATAAACTATTTCACCTGGTAATTCAGTATAATCAAATAATAACTATGCATGTATGTGTAAGAGCCTATGCTTTTACTGTTGGCATTGCAAATTCAGTTTACATAATTGCAAAAGAGTTCATATAATGTATGCAAAAGACCATCCCTAACTACTGGACAAAAGTCAACCCAGATAGCAGGTCAAGAGTTACCCAATCCATGGGAAACCTGTCAACTGGGCAACACTGATATAAGCTCTTCAAAATGGTCCAAAGTGCAAAGCAGTCCAAAGCAGCAAAGTTTGGTAGAATTAAGTAATTTTCTTCACAGCATTGTTATTCTGTGAACATCTACATTTTGGAGGGGCTGCATTGACATAAAATACTTATAATGTCAAAATGAGAAGTGTAATACAAAAAAATAATAACGGCTAGAGTGAGTAAGACAAATTAGAATTAGGCAATTAGAGGAGGCAAATATGCCCCGCCCTTGGGACTTTTAAGATCATGCACTATGGTCAGTTCTTTAGTGTTCATTCTCGAAACCAACCTCCTTTATTTTTCTTGTCAACCCTTGCAGGTATATTCCACAGAATAACTAAAGGTGATTGGAGGCAAGGCACCTGGCTTGAAATTTTTTTTTATGATCCGCTGTATGCTGGTGTTTATACCTGTATAAACTCGGCCAAATACCACATCATGGCATTTATACCTGTAGTCGATTTTGCGGTCTACAAACGTAGTAACGGGGACATCACTGACAAGAACCTGCAGGAGTTATGCAAAGAATTTCGAAATGCCTTCACTGAAGTGGGGTTTGTGTATCTCAAAAATACTGAAATAGATCAGAACGAGGTATGTGTATTTCCATTTTAACAGTTTTGTTTACAGTGTGATTACAGTTCATTACAGTGCAAGTTCATTGTAAGTGTTTGCAGAAACTCTCTTGCCTTTATTAGGTGGCTCAGGTCATGGATATTTCTAAGAAGTTCTTCCTGCTTCCTGAAGAACAGAAAAGACCCTTCACAAGGGGCAGTTACACAATTAATGTTAATCATGGCTGGGTGCCCTCAGAGGTAGAAAGGTAGCTGTCATCTACATAAAGACACCTGGGTTGGAAATATTTAGGATCATTTAAACTGAAATTTCCCTCTCACATTCCACAGGTTGAATCCTCAATGTCCAGGTGACTTGAAGGAGGCATTTAATATTACATCCTTGAGCAAAGATATTGTAATTGCCTCTTATTTTAAACACCACCACAACAGCTAGTAATGTGTAATTTAGAATATGAAGAATTAAACTCTAATTGTTGTGTTCTTCACCTTGCTTAGAAATGGCCCTCTGATGGTCTTGATGGCTTTCGTGACATCCAAGTCAACTTTTTCAATCGGTGTAAGGATCTCACTCTTGATGTACTCAGGATCATGGCTCTCAGTCTAGGCCTGGATCCAGAGTTTTTTCTCCAAGCACACAGCTACATTGGAAGTAAGCTGAACACACACACACACACACACACACACACACACCCACACACCCACACACCCACACACCCACACACACACACACACACACACACACACACACTCTCTCTCACTCACTCTCTCTCTAACATGACTAGCACTGTGCAGTATATGTCCCACTGCTTTACTGGAAAAGTTGTTAGTTTTGAAATCTTTGAGTCTTTTCAGTGACTTGAGTTCATTCATTTGCATCTCCAGTCTGACTAGATGTTCAGCCTGATCTTGCCATAATCTAAGACTGTTAAAACAAACAGCTTCCTTAATGTAAAAGTAGCTAATAATTGTTGTGTTGGTTTATAACAGGCTTGTATGTTTAGAAAAAACACAGACTACTATTGCCTGCATTGAACTGTCGGAATTCACTTGGAATAGGGCAATATAGGACACACACTGACCCGCTATGTGACCGAGGTATGAATGTTGGTCATTACTGAAAGATTCACTAATTCAAACCCTGACCCAGTGAATAACAGTAATGAATATCAGTAACATCTGAAGATTCATCACTCAACACTAACTCACTCAGTGACAGAGGAGCGAACCTCGGTCATGACTGAAAGATTTGCTAACTCCAGCCCTGACCCACTGAATGACAGAGCGACTCTCTGTCATAAACCAAAGATTTACTACCAAACCCTGAGCTACTGAATGACATATGTTCCTGTCGATGTTAAGGTGATAAGAATGACACCACCCTGCGCACTCTCTATTACCCGCCGGTGAAGGCTGGGAGTGTGAAGGAAGGTCAGCTCCGCTGTGGTGAGCACTCAGACTATGGCAGCATCACGCTAGTCTTCCAGAGCCATGAGGGAGGCCTGCAGGTAAAAAAGATTGCACAGCAAACTTGCAAATGTAATGCTGGACAAATGAGTTACAATGATCAAGAGCTATAATATATACTGTGTCAATTTTTCACCAATTTTATTAAAGGAGCAGTTAGAAAATTTTAGAGCCCTTTGCTGCTAGCAAGGTGACGTGCACGTGCAATGAAAATGATAATTTTTTTCCCTGCCCAGTCTGTTAAAACTATGCATGGCCACATGAGTCGCTGTTCTGACTGGGGGCGGAGCTAATTCCAGGACCAGAAAACAGAACCCTAAAGCACCATTTCCTGTTGTTGTTATTATTATTATTATTATTGTTGTTGTTGTTTTTAATTTTCTTGTTGTTATTGGTCTGAAAACACTTATAAACATTACAGACTGCACCTTTTTAAATAAGCTGCTTATGTTTTAACAGTTCTATGCAGTAAGTTCATGCCATTGTATACTTCCATAGTGAAATAAGTAAATAAATATTTAATTTGCTATATTTTTCCCTGTAGGTATTAAGTCGTAAAGGAGAATTTATCTCAGCCCCAAGCATTCCTGAAACCGTGCTGATCAACATTGCAGATCTAATGCAGAGGTGGACCAGTGACGTGTTTGTATCTGCTGTAAATATGTCCATTAATTCCAAGTAAAGCCAATAATAATCTTGTTTTATACAAAACGTACATTATCAATCTTGTATTTAATGTTACACAAACCTTTTTCAGGTCCATCGAGTTTTACCACCTCCTGAGGGTGACTCAAGCACAAGGCAGTCTTTGGTGTTCTTCGTGCATCCAGACAATGATGCCATCATTACATGTTGTGATGGCTCAGACAAATATCCTCCAGTGAGATCCTTGGATTATCTCCTGGCAAGATTCAGCGACTCTTATGGCAGAAAATAGATCTTTGCTGCTCTTTGTGAGTTGATACTCAACTGCATTTATTTTCATATTTTTGCAGTTTAAAGCAAATGGTACATATTAAAGAAATCATTAGAGAAATCAGTATGTTAAGGTTAAGCAATCAAAAGTAGGATCCAATCATGTGTAACCAATATATGAGATCATAAGAGATAAAGTGTTAATCAAGAAGCTAAACTCAAAAGTTGATAACTGGCTGGTGAGATCAATGAGTGACCATTCTTCAGTAACAAATGTATCTTTTTCTTCTCTGATTGCTGTTATTTCTTAGAAATGTCACCCTCTGCACCTGCATAAAAACACTGAGTTTTTAAGTCTGTATCTTTAAATATACTGAGTTTGTACTCTGTCTTTTTAAATCTCTGTCTTTAAAGATACTAAATTTGTATTCTCTTTTTAAACCTGTGTATTTAAAGGTACTAAGTTTGTACTCTCTTTTTAAACCTGTGTATTTAAAGGTACTAAGTTTGTACTCTCTTTTTAAACCTGTGTCTTTAAAGATACTATATTTGTACTCTGTCTTTTTAATTCTGTGTCTTTAAATATACTGTTTGCCTTTTTAAGTTTGTATCTTTTTACCAGTTTGACGTTAGTGATTTCTTAAGATGTATTGTAAAAATCCATGACATAAGTTGGTAAAATAAAAACTTTTAAATATTTTTTTTTTTTAAAGCTGACTGAACTTGCACCACCATTTTAGATAAGATATGAAGAAAGAAACAATTGTGGTGAGTCATCAGAAATGTGATCAAAGAAAGGTGATCAAAAGAAAACATGGGAAAACCTGCCTAATGAAATCATTGTTTTAGTGTTGTATAAAAGCATGAACATTGATTGTGCTCATCAGATTATCTGTAGACATCTTGGCTTTTGTGATTCTTCAATAAAAGTCTTATTTTTGGCATCTTAAACCCCTGGACTCTGAGATATTTATTTAGGCTAAGGTGATTTTCCACGATAGAGTCCTGTATGGAAAGTTACTCACCAGAGGGCGCTATAACTGTTTACTATCGGGATGTCTGTATACAAATTTATATGGCCGTCTATTGCTTTAGTGTTGTGGTAATAAAGCCTGCTGTTTATCCTAATATTTATTGTGATGCTGTTATTGGTCTTGTTTACTGTCCATGTACTGGACAATTTTACAAATTGTTAAATTCCTTTCAATTAGATTCTTTCATTTCACTATATGTCAGACTTTTTAAATGTTTAGCCTTAATTAAAAATTTTAGATTTTCTTATAGCCAGGAATTGCAATAATTTTTAGGGAAGCCACCCTGCATTTTAGCCTACATTGTATATATAAAATGTATTTAGAAATCAATAAACCAGGTTCTCTTTAAATATACTTAAGAGTTATATTCTAATATTGTAATACTATTTTAATCGTCTCTGTTGACTTTCCCTCAGGGAAAATCCATTACAATAATTATTACCTCAAATAAATTTTGTTACATGAGAGAATTAAGCCAACTTGAATATGATGTGTAGATTTCAGGACCAGATTTCGAAACTAATGCCATTTCCTTTTCATGTCAGCTAAAATGGTAGATGCTATTTATAAATGTAACCAGAAACATGGTAGATTTAACTCATGAGTAAGTTCCATATGTACTTGCTTCAATCAAATTATAACCACTCAATGTCTGTATGATAAAACTGATGTAATTTCATGATTTTATTCTGCTAGTAAGTTAGGAAGATGGCTGGTTATGTCTGTGTATGGGAAAAAATCTATACAAATGGTCAAGGACATAGATTAAACTACACTGTGCATCATTATTCAAATGTCCAGGTTCCACTACACACCCTACACCTTGTTTTGCAAGCAGCCAATTGAAAGATGTAAATGTTAAATGCAGTAGGGGTGTAAACCTCAGGCTTCCACACGCTATGATACAATTTAGACCTTGATGATACCACTGAATCTGCTACAAAACGATACAATGTGATTTATTAGCTTCTGGTCGATATGTGACCAATTTTGCTCAGACTCTGGGGTAGGCCTACCGTTAATTCACGAATGATCATGATGTACAGAAGGACTGTCATAAGTATCCGAGTTGCAGGCAAATCAACTTGCAAGCCATTTTACACATCAGTTTAAAAACATGAATTATTTTTTACACACCATTTTTCTGTCTCTTCTATAACACTTGATTTATAATCAATTTTAAACGTTAATAAATCTCTGGTTGTTGCCTCAATTAATTTCAATTATTGTGTTTTAACTTGATGCATCAATCCTAATCGTTCAATCATTACACTCTTGTTATATACCTTACAGAATAATGAAAGTTAGGGCAGGATTTCATAAGTTAAAATAGGGTATTGCTTACGAGCTTGCTTGCTGAAGTAGCTAGCTAAGCTTGCTTTATATTTTAAATATGTTGCAATGCCTAAATATTGTTCTCAGGTGTATCACATACTTTTCAGACTGAAAGCAAGCAAGAACTATCTAACTGCTAAATAAAACTATAGGTTCCACACCCTCCTCCTCACTCCAAAACCTCAATATATACAATGTGTTACATACAGTATGTAACACACTGTATACTTTCTCTCTGGCTCTTCCTGTTTCATCATGACGCTCTACGTCTGAGTGGAGCTTCTTCACTTATAACTCACTTTCTGCTGTTGTTGATAGTTCTACATGGATACACTAAAGATTTGAACTTCCTAAAAACGATTTATGTCCAAGCCTCTCCCTTGCTTCAGTGAATAATCTCAACTGTATACTGTAGGTTTGTACCTAGGAACTGCTGCTGTAATCATAACCGCTTATCACACAAGTCTTATTTTCAACAGAATTGTGCTGAACCTCCTTTCAACATACTTCATAATGTTTGAGTTTGTAGTATACAGTAGTATAAGAGAAATGATTTATAATATTGCTCTACAATGTTACCAAGAAGAGGATGGGTTCCCTTTGAGTTTGTTTTCCCTCAAGGTTTCTTCCTCATGTCGTCTCAGGGAGTTTTTATGTCCCCCTTGCCACTGCTTTTTGACAATGTCTTTTGTTAAAGATCTATGCAAATAAAATGTAATCTAATTCATTCAACAATGGGGAGTTTCCTATGTGAGATAAAGCACAATGAGAAGATAATTGCTTTCACTATAATGTATCTATTGATATAAATCTTATAGAGAAAGAAGTTTAACAATTTAAAATATACCGACCAATGCTGCCAATTCTTCATATAAATAGTATTTTGAGTCACACACAAATCCTCACCACACACATACACACACACACCAACACATACACACAACATAATGTTACTTCCTCTGTGAGCTGTCCTAGCCTAACATTCACAGGAACATTTGTTCATTTTTATTTCTGGCTAGATATGCGTCAGTAATATATAAATTACATTGAATTGCATTGTATAATCTTGCAGAATTACTTTGCAGTCTCTGTCTGTTACATTTTGAGAAGGCTATGTATGGGGTCACATGCTAATTGCAAAGTGTTTCCTAGAGGGTTCCTGGTTCATTTCAGCAGCTTTACTTTTGCAGGCAGTGTGAAAATTCAAACACTGTAATGTAAATCAACGATGAATTTGCATGTGAAAACTGACAAAGTAAGAGGCTGAGAGACTGTGGTGTGAAATTGTGGGCAGCCCTCTTCACCCCTCCGCCTTGCAGTACCTCGGAAAGGCTACTCTGTCACAACCCACAGTTTCCTGTTTCAGGAACTGCCTTCACACTGGCTCTTGCAGAATTAACACACACACCATCTATCTCATCGACTATCGTTCCGGCTTTGGCTCTACTCAATTGCCACAATGTATGGATCAGGGATATTTATCCTCCTGCTCCTGAATTTTGGAGCTGCCGGTGAGACACTATTGACCTCTCTGACTCCCTGATTGTTTTTGATTAGATATTGACTCGTGTTGAAGCTCTATTTCATCTCTAAATTGTAATCAATTTCCATTTCATATGGTAATTTGCTATTATAGTTTATGTTTTATCATTACAGTGTATTTGAAATGATACAAAGAACAGATTTTATAGATGTTTATAGATAGAGATATGTGTTCTGCTGATGACGTCATACGATGATTAACATCCGCTATATACCAAAGAGATATAGACATAATATATACAGAATTTTTAGCCTCAGAAACACTTGCTGTGAACAGTATAAAATGTCCTGCTTCTCTGGAAACCTTACTGTACTAAGATTAACTTTTAGTACATACGCATTCTCTATTTGAAATACACTGCAGTTACTTCCTGGATTTTTCTTTAGATCTATACATGTATACTGAAGTGTATATATCCCATGCTATATAGGATGCTTAATTATTATACTATGTTGATAATTTTTAATGATTTTTTTTAAAGTGATCAAATGTTTCTATTAGTATAGCAGACTGATAATTCTGAAAATGTGGAAGTGTTTGAAAGAAAAACTGAAGGAGTTTCTTTGGTTGTTAGGGGCTAAGGGTCAGCTCTGGATGTGGTCTCACTGGAAGTATGTGAATATTTCGCTGTTTTGATACATAGTTCCATGAAAATCCCATGGAAAAGTAATCAAAGCATGTGGTTGGTGATGGGGGTACATGTTTTTCATGGCATACATATGATGAATGTTAATTTTAACATTGTGTGGACATTTGGATGATTAATATAAAGAGATGTTATTTTGGGTACTATTGGGGAAGGTTCAGGGTTTGAGTTTTCTGCCTACAGTAAAGCACAAGTCAGTGAAAATAAGCTACAAAAATAGTTACACTGGTGGTTCTCAAACTGGTGTCCACCACGGGGGCCACATAGAAATACTAGAACGTTTAAAAAGTATATTATTTTACCGGTATCTAAGTTTGGATTGTCAACCTTTGAACTATGATGTACATCACCATGAGAAATATTAATCAATTAAACCAATTATACAAAGCACACTAAGACACACACCAAATAGAGCCATCCGTTGATATACTGCAGTACTGTTAGCCATACGCTGATAAAACCTAAGATTATTTAAAATGGATAATACAGAAGAGCCTAGCGTGAAAAAATGCAATTGTGAAAATTTGACGACTCTAGGGGGGCACAAAGGGATGCACTCTAGACAAGGGGGGCCTCATGCTGAAAAAGTATGAGAACCATTGAGTTACATAAGGTTGTGTGTATGTGTGTTTGCACTCTTCCAGAGGCCATGGCTGAGGGTGGATTGTGTTATATCCTTGATGGGGTTTTGATTCTCTATGGCATTGTGCTGACGATCCTCTACTGCAGACTGAGGGTGGGTCATTTATGACTTCTACATACATGCAGTCAAAATCCAATTTTTCACACCGCATTTACAACAGCCTTCAAATCATTTTTATCATTCTGTACCTTTTTTACTAAAACATTTGACACATTTGACAGGCTGTTCGTCCTATTATTATAAATCATTTACATTAGAGTTCATGTTACAGTTTTACTTAGTGTTATACAGGAAAAGTAACAACTTATCAACACACTGGTATGTTAAAACGTAATTTAACATACTCTTAAATATGGATGGATCTATGAGCAAAACATCTAAATGATGCTGTTCATTGACGTTCTTATAGAAAGCTATATGGTGTTATAATACAGCAATCATAAGCTACTTCTAAACATTCCGCCATTGCGGGTCACCACAAAATTTGCAATATGTTGATTTAAAAAACAAAACAAAACAAAAAAAAGTATGGTTCACAAACATTTGTCAACCAGGAGGGAAAATTCTGACTCCACAGAACAGATTTTTTTTATAAGCGTAATCCAACTAATCAACTATTAACTATCAACTATTAATTATTTAAATGTGCATAATAATATTTTGGCTATTTATTGGGGCATTAAAGATTTCAATTCCTGAACTATCCACTTACAGAACACAAATTTAACAGATCTATTATTAGTTGATATTATTTATATACTTGTTTTTGACTTAATGATGTTTGGATTAAAATTGTTCCATTTAAATGATTGGTTAAAATTGTGTGATGACTATAAGGACAGTAATAAATAGAACATTGAAAATGATAGGTGATGATTTCCAGGACTGTAATAATATTTTTAAAAATGCAGACTGGCTTTGTTTCACGGATGCCAGTGAGACCCATGACGCTAAAGTGTTACAACCAAGTGCAACAGTGTTAAAGCAAAGTGCAAAAAAGAAAAATTAAACACTTTATGTTCAAAACAGAATGTTCATGTGATTGGGTTTCCATCTTCAAAATCTGCCAGTTGTTTTATATTATTTGCAGTAGTTAATTTATTTGAACGTGTCTCATTAAGGAGTCTGTGACATTATATGCTATGAAGGTGAACATAGGTTTACTTACGAGTCAATGCAATCAGAAAAAATACATTAGAAAATATTAGCTTTTTACAGAACTGGAGGTGAGTATTAAAGGATTAGGGACCATTACAAACAGTCTCAAACAAAGCCGTAATTCTGAAATGGTAAACATGGACATAAAATCATAAATGGTGTAAAAAAAAAAAAAACCCCCCAAAAAAAAACCCCCCCAAAAAAAACATTGAGAAATACTGAGAAATAACCAAAAGTAAAAATGCAGAACAGGAGACAGAATAAAAGTCCATATTTATGTCACATTTACATTCATATAATTTTATTGTTTTTTTAATCTATGTATTCTCTATAGCGTATCTTTATATTCTTTATAACATGCACGTTTTTAAGTTGCGTTACATGTGATAATAACAGATCAGCGTTATTATCATAAGTAAATATCTTCTTGGTTTCAGAATTTCAAGTAAGTGCTCAGAAACTTTTGTACTCACCTGTACTTTTATCATTTGTAATGCATTTACTAAATTAATAAAACAAGTAAATTAACAAAAGGAAATTATTTAAATTAATAGAACGAAAACTCTAACTGATCATTAAAGTTATAATCCGATATTATTATTAATAATGATCATTTCTCAAATATGCTTCGCAGATGCGTTCTGGAAATAATGAGGTAAGGACTTGGTTTGAGTATGGTGTCTAACAGTATGTCTGTAATTGGTGGGTGTGTGTGTGTGTGTGTGTGTGTGTGTGTGTGTGTGTGTGTGTGTGTGTGTGTGTGTGTGGCCCTTCTCCCCTCCTCACTTCCCCTGTGCACTTCTCTTTCCGGTGTATTACTGACCACTGACAGTGTTATTTATACTTTCTTGCTTGCACGAATTCCCCAGTGTCCGTGGATGCCTCACATGTAAGAATCAGATATTTGAAGTCTCAAAAAGCACAGGCACTTTCCATTCCAGTTTTATTTGAGCCTATCCCAGGATTCAATATCTCAGTAGGTAGGATGCAGAAACAGGAACTATCTGTTTTGTGTGGAAGGATGGTGCAATATAATGGAAAAGATGATCACACACTGTTGTGACACTTTGTTCTCAGAAACGTCCCTATGTTTATCCTTAAGTTCATGCTCAAATACTGTCTTTTTCTTACAGAAAAATGAAGAGAATCCAGATGGCATCTACCAGGTACAACCATTTCTAAAAATATGAATTCTGACATCCAGTGTGGACTGTGTACAGGGGCGCCGTAAATGGGGATGGGGGGTTAGGGTGATTCTAAGGGCCCTGGTCAGACAGGTGTCCCAGCAGAACCCCATACTTTCCTGTATGATTTTGGGATTTAAATGGATTCTTTGCACAATAATCTATTAAGAAGTACGCTATAATGAATGCCCTCAGACTTGCCAAGTGCACATGTGTGTCCCCTTAAGACATTAGCGGGCTGTTCAGAAAAGCGTTACATGCATCAGGTAGATGGCAAGAGATGGCGCAGACAAAATCGGGATACCAAAAGAATAAAGACATGAAAAAGAGGAGAGAGCAAGATGGGGAAGACAGCTAGTCACCCATTTTTTTCCCAGAAAAAAAAAGTTGATTTATGTTGCCTGTTTTGTGTTATGATTCTGAAGCTAGCCCTTATGAAGCTGTTATAATTAACATAAAATAGAAATTCTATCAGTTACAGACCCCGATGTTTATCCTTGGAAGTCGGAACACAATATTTCCATAAATGTACTGTATGTTTTTCCACGAAATCGAGCAATAGTAATGGAGCCATGAGCTTTAAAAAGGACGGAAAAGCACCAAGCGACAATAAAACTAGTCCAGTTTTGTATATATTCAAGCTTTCCGAAGCCTTGCAACAGCTTTCTCTGAGAAATCGATCGAAATTTAATGTAATCATATAAATCTGCTTTAATTGTCCCGAGTGAGTTTATGAGAGAAGTGTTGTATTGATTTCCGATTCGTGAGTGAATCGTTTGTTTGAGTCGGTTCATTTCAATGAATTGGAGAATCCCATTGATAAAACCAGTCTGAATGAGTCATTCACGAATAGAACCGAGTCGATTCTCAAGTTCAACTCACGGATTCAATGATCCTGCTTTAGCTAATTTCCACATTTCTTTGGAGCTGCTGGTGTGTGAAATTTATTATTCACTCAATTAATAATAATAATAATAATAATAATAATAATAATAATAATAATAATAATAATAATAATAATAATAAAGTTCATTGGTTCTTGGGGAATAAGAAATTACAAGTTGACAGTTTATAAAGACATCCAGACAGAGTTTCTATAGTGTATGTGTGTGTGTTTGTGTGTGTGTGAGAGAGAGAGAACAATGGTGTTAATTAGTTGTACTGTGTGTATATCTATCTATCTATCTATCTATCTATATATATATATCTATATATCTATATATATATATATATATATATATATATATCTATATATATATATATATATATATATATATATATATATATATATATATATAGATAGATATATAGATAGATAGATAGATAGATAGTATCTCCCAAAAGTGAGTACACCCCTCACATTTTTGTAAATATTTGATTATATCTTTTAATGTGACAACTCTGAAGAAATGACACTTTGCTACAATGTAAAGTAGTGAGTGTACAGCTTGTGTAACAGTGTAAATTTGCTGTCCCCTCAAAATAACTCAACACACAGCCATTAATGAATAAACCGCTGGCAACAGAAGTGACTACACCCCAAAGTGAAAATGTCGAAATTGGGCCCAAAGTGTCAATATTTTTGTGGCCACCATTATTTTCCAGCACTGCCTTAACCCTCTTGGGCATGGAGTTCACCAGAGCTTCACAGGTTGCCACTGGAGTCCTCTTCCACTCCTCCATGACTACATCAAAGAGCTGGTGGATGTTAGAGACCTTGTGCTCCTCCTCCTTCCTTTTGAGGATGCCCCACAGATGCTCAATAGGGTTTAGATCTGGAGACATGCTTGGCCAGTCCATCACCTTCACCCTCAGCTTCTTTAGCAAGGCAGTGGTCGACTTGGAGGTGTGTTTGGGGTCGTTATCATGCTGCCCTGTGGCCCAGTCTCTGCTTCAGTATGTCACAGTACATGTTGGCATTCATGGTTCCCTCAATGAACTGTAGCTTGACTGTAAGCATGTAACCATGCTTGACTGTAAGCAAGGCACACTTGTCTTTGTACTCCTCACCTGGTTGCCACCACCCACGCTTGACACCATCTGAACCAGATAAGTTTATTTTGGTCTCATCAGACCGCAGGACATGGTTCCAGTAATCCATGTCCTTAGTCTGCTTGTCTTCAGCAAACTGTTTGCGGGCTTTCTTGTGCATCATCTTTAGAAGAAGCTTCCTTCTGGGAGGACAGCCATGCAGACCAATTTGATGCAGTGTGCAGCATCCGAGCACTGACAGGCGGACCCCCCATCCCTTCAACTTCTGCAGCAATGCTGGCAGCACTCATACATCTATTTCCCAAACACAACATCTGTATATGACGCTGAGCACGTACATTCAACTTCTTTGGTTGACCATGGCAAGGCCCGTTCTGAGTGGAACCTGTCTTGTTAAACCGCTGTATGGTCTTGGCCACCGTGCTGCAGCTCAGTGTCAGGGTCTTGGCACTCTTCTTATAGCCTAAGCCATCTTTATGTAGAGCAACAATTCTTTTTTTTCAGATCCTCAGTGAATTCTTTGCCATGAGGTTCCATGTTGAACTTCCAGTGACCAGTATGAGGGAATGTGAGAGCGATGACACCAAATTTAACACACCTGCTCCCCATTCACACCTGTGACCTTGTAACACTAAGAAGTCCCATGTCACCAGGGAGGGAAAATGGCTAACTGGGCCCAATTTCGACATTTTCACTTAGGGGTGTATTCACTTTTGTTGCCAGCGGTTTAGACATTAATAGCTGTGTGTTGAGTTATTTTGAGGGGACAGCAAATTTACACTGTTACACAAGCTGTACACTCACTACTTTACATTGTAGCAAAGTGTCAATTCTTCAGTGTTGTCACATGAAAAGATATAATCAAATAGTTACAAAAATGTGAAGGGTGTACTCACTTTTGTGAGATACTGTATATATACTGTATATATAGTTATTTGTATATAGTTATAAATGCATAATTTCAGTTAATTTAATAAACTGTTCAAATGTAGTTCTTTATAGTCTCTTATTGAATATGCACTAATTGTAATGCTCATTGATAATGATTGATTTTACAATGTTACATGTTAGACCGGTGTAACATGGTAATAAGAAAATAAAATTGGGGGGTGGGGGCTTGGGGCCTGGTGTACAGTTTAGCCAGGGGGCCCCAGAAACCCTAGTGGTGCCCCTGACTGTGGATTTATCTGCATATGAAACATCTCTTGTAATATTTTTTATTATTATTAACCAGGGTTTGAAGCATAAGAATCAGGACACCTATGAGACACTCCATGTGAAGAAGGAACCTTTGGCATAATTGTCTGACATTTTAATCTGTTTTCTGATTTACAACAACTCTGCCTGTCTACTAACCGTTTCCTTTCTGTTAAATTCATGTACATCTGTTTTATGTTTTGATTACTAACACATTTTATTTTTACATTTGGTTATACAGCTTGCTTTTCACCATTTGCTGTTTTTATTATTTTTATTATTATTATTATTTGTAACCATTTTACATAATTACCAAATTGCATAACTTACTAAGGACTGAATGTAAATGTATTTTTTTTTAATTTTATATTTTATATAATTTGATTATAGGTTAATCGCTATATAATTATGATCTAGCAGACATAATTATATAATTATGTCAATTATAATCAAAACACACTGCTATTAAATATTATTACTTTGCTTTAAAGCCAAAGGTGATGAATGTACAGAAAGCAGCCTTTGAAATGAGATTAAATCATTGATAAGACAAATAAAGTATTGGTGGAAAGAAAGTGTCTATTCACTGTGTGGTTCTATTTACAACAATTTAAAACGAAATGTGGATGTTTCACCCAAAAAAGACAACAACTGACAGAAAAATTATTTGAATACAGGGCAGCATGGTGGTACTTGGCCATTAGATGTGAATGAGTGAATGTGTGTGAGCATGGTGCCTTGAGATGGATTGGCTTTCCTGCCCAGGCAGGCAAATGATTGGAAATGATCACCTATCATTTTCATGTTCCTGGGCAGGAAAATAGGCTCTGGATCCCCCATGAATGAATAGTTTGCATACAAACATAAGAAAGAAGTCAAAAAGTAAAGCCATGACTCACCCAAGAAGAAGACTGCTCTTTGAAAAAGGCAGTGTATGACATCTTGCAGAGGTATAACAGATGTGTCAGAAAGAATAAGGGCTTGGAGGATCAGAAGAGCATGAAAGCAGTTACGAAAACAAAGGCTGGGCGTACACATCACTAAAGAATATTTATATCACTTTCTGAATGGGTGTCACATTTATGTTTGTTATTTATGAATGTCTTCTGTCCAACCTAACACATTAAATGTCTTCTTGATTTCGTCATGTTTGTTTTTATTGTTTTTTTTTTTTTGTCTCAGTGGTATGCAAACTTTTGCATTCAACTTTATATAAATAGCTGTGACCCTTTTTTCAAAGAGGGATGTTTTTTTTTTTTTTCCAGTGGTAGAAGGTAGAAATAACAACCCACCATTATAAATGTTATTATTTAAGCCTAAAGAATAAATTATCATGAGCCTAAAGAATAAATTATCCTATTATTAAGATAATTTAGTTATTAACAGGTTTTGACTGGTCTCTTGAATTAAATGGGTTTAATCCAAACTTTAATAAGTAGGCAAAAACAATTAGGTCTATAAATAATCAAACTGGATCTAAGGTGTTCTGTCAGTGGAAAGTGAAGGAGTAAATAAATAAATAAATAAATAAATAAATAAGCAGGCAAGCTCAGTGGCTCCAATAAATAGCCAGAATTTAAATAATAAATCAAACATGTTAATATTTCAATCAAGTAATTCTGTACTGAGGGGGTCCGTGGATTGTTTTTATTTGTATTTATTTATTTTACAGGTAAAAAGCCCCTATGATCAAATTAGGATATAAAAAAGGGGGTCATGATCTTGGAGCAAATTTATTTGACACATTTGGTCTTGCATGCCTATGGCCAAGTCTACAGCCACTAGATGGCACTGTCGCACGGTGTGGAACTTTTTCTCGCTCTAATAAAAGAGAAACTAATAAAAACTCTAAAAGAGAAGATTTTTTGGAGGGCGGGAGGGTGTTTGTTTTGTCATGTTTTTTTTTTCCGCTCTGCTTTGCATTGGCATTTAACGCCACTGGTGATTCATTGGAAAAAAGACGCTCGCATGTAAACTGGTTTGGCTGGTCCGGGTTCCCTTGAGCAAAAATATCTCTGCAGACCTCCCTATCAGCTATTGGCAACACAAACATGAGCAAACCTACAAATATGAAAACGCATGACGGCATATAAATCTTACCCTTGTTTAACTTTCATAGGCTACACCTACACTCTTTTAGAAAAGAAAAGTTCCATCTAATATTATTATTATTATAATTACAATAATTATTATTATTTAAGGAAATTATATTAGCTATGTACAACGCTAACAAGTTTCCCTTTAAGAAAGAGACGCACTTTTACACGCACACAAACATTTCAGGAACCATTTGGGAGTAGTGTTTATCAACTATTTTGTTCTATATTTCAATTAAAATTAAAAACTGACCGCAGTGTCATGATGTCGCAAAAACTTCCGGTTTTTCAAAGGAGAGATCAGTAGGAATCTCTCCTTGGTAGGCGTGGCCTGCGCCGCACGCGAGGGAACAGGTGTTGAACGTGTTCACCTGTGCGGGAGCGCGCGAGCGTCAGCTTGTTGGACGCTATAGCCTATGTAGGTGTCGGTGCGTTCGTTGCGGCTTTTACTCCGTGAAGTGGTTAAACCAACTGAAAATGTCATGTTACATTTGAAGAATTTGTTTGTGTGGCGTTTGCGGACGTTTTATTCCGTTTCTGTGGGAATCTGTTCACTTTTCTATGGCTAAGAAAAGAACTGAGGCGTCCGGCTACTCGAGATACAGTTAGGTTTTAATGAAAACAGTGACTTGGGCTAGTTTAGAAGTGCCATATTTGATGAGAAACTAGAGAGTGAAATAACAACAACAAAAAATTGTTAATGTATCTAAAAATATATCGAATTTAAAACTGGTGAATTGGGAAGTAGCCTGTTTAATTCTTACAAAGTTGGACCAAATGGACGAAATGAAGAAAATGTCAAACCCAGCCTGCTTTGCCCTGTTACTGACCGCAGTAATTGGTGAGTAAAGTTTAATAGCTTAATAAAACCCTGTTAAGAATAACCTTAGGGTGTGTGTGTGTGTGAGTGTGTGTGTGTGAGAGAGAGAGAGAGAGAGAGAGAGAGAGATAACAGGAAACCACAAGTAGACGAGTGACATTCTTAGAGAGATGACCATGGGCAAGTGTGGTGCAAGAATGAATAGTGATTAATGATTACTCACCCATTAAACACCTGCGTAAAGGAAGTGTTTAAGGTGTGTGCATGTGTGTGTAAATAGTACGCATTGAGATTATGTGCTCCTTATTTTCAGTGTAAATTTGTGCTTGCATCCAGGAGTTGCGTGACAAGTTGGAGCACTGTCTGTTGTATGTTCTTAATGCAGTGGCGTCACAACCACTGTAATATCAATATGAACAGGAAATGCGAGTAGAACAGCCAATGCTTGTGAACACAAAGTAAAAGAGGCAAACAGAAAGTTCTGTTGTGCAGGAACTAAAAACTGAGCAAGTCTGAAAAAGTTTTCAGGTAGCTTGCAGTTGTGTGTGTGTGGGAATGTCCTTGTGTCTGAAAGCTAGTGAGTTGCTAATGTCCTTGTGTTGTTAAAATGTGTAGACACAGTTGAACATTAACTGAGAAGTCAGGTTATTCACCTTAAAATATTTCACCCCCCTCCCCCCCACACTAATCTTTGAAAGCCACAATCACTGACAGTCTAGAGAATGAGAGTCTTCTCTTCTACTAAGACTATACACACAAACCTGTTTCTCCCCTACCCCCACACTGTTCTTATGCCAACATAAATGAATGAGGTTTTACACATTTCTCTTGTGTTGTCTTCTTCAACATCATGCGGCATACACACATTCTGGGACACTACCAGCCTGTGTGTGTGGCGAGTTTATTCAACCCCCTCCGTCCATGGCACTGCGTGCCTTCGCTGAGGATGAGACCCGACTGCCGTGTGAGTTTAAACCACAGGACGGTGCCAAAGTGATACAGGTGACCTGGTCTGCAGAAAAGGCCAAGGGTGTCAAGGAGCAGGTCATCACCAGACACATGACAGAGGGACTTCAAGGTACACGTATACACACACACACACACACACACATATATACCTTGTGTTTAAAAATGCATTCAGATTCAATGTTGCCTTCACCTGAACCTTTGGTGTGTGTGTGTGTGTGTGTGTGTGTGTGTGTGTGTGTGTGTGTGTGTGTGTGTGTGTGTGTGTATAGAGTTTCCTAGCTTCGCAGGCCGTGTGCGCTTCACAAGTTCTGATCCAATTAAAGACTCAACGCTGTTGATTCTGAGCACAAGGGAGTCGGATCAAGCCACGTACACCTGCCACATCACCACTTTTCCTTCAGGGAACTTTGACAGACAAATCAGCCTCACTGTCTGGAGTAAGAAAAGTCTCTCACTGTTTTTTGATGACTTTATCTAACGCATAATTATTCACACAAAAGATTATGAGCAGCAGTCTAAGGAGTGGTTTGGTGAACAATCAAACATAAATATTTATTTTCCATTACCCCAAATATAGTCAGACAGCATAGAGCAGCAAAAGTCTGACATTTGTTGTATTAATTTTGCACTGGAGCTATGATGCTAATGTAACCAATTAGTAATGGAGGTCTATAACTCCTAAAATACTGTATTTTTATACATTAGTATTCATTTAGACATACTCACTTCTCAACATCCTTGCTTCAAATGACATTACATTACATAATCTCGTTTACATTTTTATAAAATACCCCTGATAATCTGAATAAAAATGGCTGCATTTATAGAAATGCCTCCAAGTATCATACTATATACTTTTTCCTTACACCACAGTGCTGTTGAGTTCCTGATTCCAAATGATCAGAGGGTGTTGATTTATTTTCTATAGCAGTAGCTCTGACAGTAGTGCTGGATACATGGCAAATCACATATTAATGCATTCATTTTAATACAAAATGTTTATTTATAAATGATGTGATTGTTGATATGGTGAATATTTTTTAATTAATTAATTAATTTATTTATTTTTGCAAGGACCGTTATTTAGCATTAATAGCAGGACTCCAGTAAAGCTAAAGGATAAAGCTGTAATTTGAAGTTTTCTGACGTAAGAAAGGACTGAAATTTTTGTTGTATTATCAGTTGTTTATAGCTGTTAAACAACATGGACTAAATTATTTCATGGATATTCAACAACATTATAGTTAACTATAAATGGTTAAAACATGATGTAACGCTTTAATAAATAAAATTAAAAAATGTTCGGATTGGCAAATTGCTGTTTTAGAAAAATAATGAACTTTGTGGTGGTAAGAGTAGCTCTGCTTTTATATCAGTAACTCTGCTTTATATCTTTCATACCACTTTATTGATTTATTTTCCCATAAGAGCATGGCGCATTGTGTTTTATTCCTTTCATGTCACCCACCCTTACTTCCATTGTACGTTATTCCATTGTACGTTATCTTTGTTGTTCCAGTCCGAAATCGGAGAAAAATTTGTGAACTTTTTGACAAAACATTCTAATCTTTTGAGTTGTCTCATGCAAATACTTAACATTCTTATGTAGTTTTTACATACAGTTGGTCTCCTGTTTTCATGAAACAGGTGCACAAAAAGCCTAATTAGAGGATCGAATACAAGGAAAAGAGGCTAAATACCTCTGTTCCCGAGATGTGGGACACCTGGCCTAGCTGTGATAGTACAGTATTCATACAGCAACAATCTTTAATATAACTTATTTTCATGGACGGTCTAAGATGTATCAGATGTATTGTTCAGCAGCAGTTTTGCTTTTTTCCTACAGTGCAGGGACGTGCAGAGTTCCTTAGGAGAAGGGGCTAAAAAGTGTGTGTAAAATAAAATAAAAACAAATTAATATAAATGGCTATATTACCAAAGAGCCAATTTTACTACTTTAACTACTTTACTAACTTTAATTTAACTACATATTCTTATCACCCTGGTAGACATTGTACTGTAAACAGACTGTGTGTGGTCACAGTAATGAATATGAGAATGACACTGCTAATATAACCTTATGGTATTCTATTTTTACATTTATAGAAATAATTACAATAAATCTTTTAGTGGAGAGATGAATCCAAATAATCTTTAAAAGAAAATGTAAACATTGTGTGTATATATATAAAAAAAAAAAAAGCTGCAGTATTACCATCCACAAATGTAGTAACACACCCACTGTATGTTGCCTGTTGTAAAAGTCAATAAAACTATTAATTAGTTTGGCAGCAGCACTTTGATTTTCATAAAACTGCAGCACTGCTTGCTGAACTGGCTTTTTAGTCTCAAAGCTGGTAATTTTTGCCTTCTAAATTTCTTTTTGAACAGATAAATTGACATTGTCATGATCTTCTATCACCATTTTTTTTTCTAATCACTTTGGCTACATGACTAAATTTACCATATTAGTAACAAGGGGCAAGTTACTACATGTATATAGCGTCCTTTGAACGTTCTCCAACTGAACTAAATGGTTTTCATTTATATAAAAAAACAAAACAATGTAACACTGACTATCACTGTAAACATATGATGCCTTTTATTGCAACTATCTGTCTATTAGCTCACCTTTTTCACCCATTTTGATAAAGAAGCTGTCCCTTTTGCTGCATCCTTCAATTTTACTCAAATTTTCTGCCATCTCTGTTTGGCATCGTGCCTTTACTATAACATAATATAACATACATATAATACAACAAGGCTATCTGTTGTAGATCTGTTGCTATACGACTGTAGACTCGTGTCGGACAGATAAATAGGAAAATTCTGACGTTATTGTGATTAATTTGCTACTGTTTTGTGCACGCTCTCATGTTAATTTGAATTCAAATGCTTTTTACCTTGTATAATTGTTTAATTAATGTTGAAAGGGGTACTTTTAAAATGCAGGGGTTCGAGCCCCCAGAGGGCCCCCTTCTGCACGTCCCTGCTACAGTGGTTTACTAAACTGCTTAATTAATGTGTCTTGTGGGCTAACAGTCAACATGTGTATATTGTAAGTCATATTTAAAGTATAAAAAGTCTCAAAATGCTCAAACATTTTTTTTCTGTGAACAGTCAAGTGGGATCAGTAAACTAGCTTTAACAAGACCTGAAAACAGAACTGGAGATGGTTAGATATCACAAAATGTATCAACGTGTTTAGGGACATGGAGAACATTAATCACAATGAAAACCATTCAGAAATTAGAGATACAAAGACATGACAAAATAATGAAAGGAAAAATAACTAAAATTGCCAGAGAGATTTTTAAAAATCTAAAACAAGGAGCAAGGGGTGTGGAAAAAGTCCCAGGAGGCAAGTGAAATAAACACATTCAGAAATATCACTTTGATTGTTAAACTGTTAATATCTTAACGCACTTTTTTTTTTTTTTTTTTTTTTTACCATTGCATTACCACCATAACTTGCATTAAATGTTTTTTTTTTTTTTTTTTAAACTTTTGATGTTGGTTATGCAAACATTTGCACTGTAAATATACTTTGCATGTATTTTGTTCCTTAGGGGCAAACAAATCTTTTTGCTTGGCTCCTTTTTCAACTTAACATGAGATCTAATATTCAAAAATCATGTTTAAATATTGCAGGAGGCGAAATTGATTATTTCGTTTCCAACCTCTCTTATTTTATACTTGCACTGTGCCCACTGTGACATCAGGACAATATAGCATGTATAGGAAGTGTTTTTGTGGGAAAAATATTGTTTATATCGCTAATAACGCAGCTGAAGGTCAACTTTGCTTGATATTTTAAATTAGTGTGGCCATAGCATGTGTCAGAATGACATACTTTTGCTAGGTAGTGAGAAGAAAATAAGTTAAAACATTCCTCTCCTGCTCTTCAGGGATTCCCATCTCCACACTGGAACCGGTCATCCTGGAGGAGGGTCAGTCATTCCGAGCGGCTGCCACCTGCCGTGCGATTGGTCTCCCTCCACCACGTCTTACCTGGGACACCGATGTGCCCGGCCAATCACAGAACAGGAGCTCAGAGGACGGGGTAGTCACCTCCCAGTACTCGCTGCACCCTCTGCGCAACATGAATGGCCGCAAACTGGACTGCCTGGTGTGGCACCCTGCTCTAGAGCACCCCCGCAGGCTGAGCAACACACTGGTCGTGCACTGTGAGTCCACTTTAATGCCTACTCCAGACTATTTGGCATAATGCTACTTCTCTGTAGAGTTCTTTGCTTCCTAAAAAAGGGTTCTATGTGTAGATTTAACCTTTATAACTGTACTTTGTATGTCTAATTTTGCTCATCTGAATTTCTGGGAAAGGTTCACAAATTAATTGGCAAAATGATCTTTTTTTTTTTTTAAATTCTGTATTGTATTTATTTATCCTCATGAGCCTGCAATGTTTCTTAAGATGATATCATTTCCTCCCAAATCACTTCCTGTTTGATTTCTTTGCATAATATCAGGTACTAGAAAATACAAATAATAAGGAGAAATCAAAATTCCTGCAAGATCATGTTTGTAGTCATGTGGATATGCAAGACCTCACTTTTAATATTATATAAACATTTGTCAAGTGACCTGGAAAGGGGTTTATTTACTATATAATCTTGTCTAGACTAATTGTCTGACTGCAGTTTGTCCTGTAGTTTAGCTAGCTGAATTTAGCATCCACAATATTTGAAGGCAGAAGCTTTATTTAACCTTCTGGCACCATAAAGTTCCCACCTATTGTGTTTGACATAACTGCTAAGTTTATTAGGCCAACACCTACATTTGCTAGTTTATGCTTGTTAGTGCTGGTTTAACTAGGCATCGTGGTAAACTACCAGAACATTACTGGTCACAGCCAGAATACATTATGCTGGTAAAAAAAAAACAAACTACAATCTGTAATTAGCTATTCTGGTCTATTATAGCAGTCTGAGTGCGTTACGCTGCCCTGTGTTGCAGCATGAAGTTTGAAAAGATGTGGTTGGCTGATATCATGTGTCTTGGAGGAAGCATGTTGTAACCTTCACCCTCCCTGGTTGTTAGGTGTTATGTGGTAGGGGAGGGCTGGCTGGTGGGAGGTAATTGGCAGGTGACCAAATTGGGGGGGAAAGTTTTACACACTGTAACAAAAGACATTCACATAAATTAACTAGAACATGCCAATGGTTATGCAGACCTTTGAGCTGGGTAATAAAATTGCTGCTTAGTTTCTTTGTTGCTATACTATTGTGACTGTATGGCGTAATAGTCTTAAACAGGAAGACACCATTCAGTGAACATGAAATTACGTTTTGTAGCTGTAAAAGAGGTTCAGGTGTCACACAAAAACAAAGGCAATGCAAATCTTTGCACTTAGCTGTAACTATGAAAACAAACTTCAAACAGCAAGTTGATTGGTGGAAAAAAAAAAAGTGAGCTGTTTTCCTCACAAGGCAATAAACAAGGTGTTAATGGGGTGAGTGATATCCTCTTATAAGGACAGTTGGGGAAAATTAATGGATGCGAGTCTGTTGAATCTTTGGCCTCAATGTGTAATAAGTGTCTGTGTGTGTTTAGTTCCTCCTGATGCTATGGTTTCTGGTTACGATCAGAGCTGGTCAGTCAATCAGAAGGGAGCTGAGCTCAAGTGCGAGGGTGTAGGAAATCCTCAACCACACAACTTCACCTGGACCAGGTACATCCTGCCTGTCTCTGTCTACCAGTGTGTGTTTGTGTGCGTGTTTGTATTTGCGCTACAAAAAACCTGACTTCCTGGCTGTCATGTCTGTCTTTGCATTTCATTGTCCACAACACTGTTTGTCTTTACCTTCCTCTCATGACTCTCACCACCATTTATCTCCATATGAGCTGTTTGCTAACAAAAATCCATGACACTGCAAGAATCTCTGTACAATCAGGAGAAAATGCACACTCACGCTTTGTTTCACGTCTAATCATACACACACACAAAAGGAATTAAACTCCCTGAGCGCCCCTTATTCAGATGCTCTTTTGAGGGTAAAATAAAAGCCATGGTGTAGCATTACATCCTATTACTAAAGAGACAGTGGGGAGACCTGATTTCACATGAGGTGAGAGGGGGTGGAGGGGGGATAGATAGAGAAAACAGTCAGCAAGAGAAGAGACAGAGGAGAGGAGGAGGGAGGAGGACAGGGAGACGCTTCCTAAGCCTTAAATGACAGTGCTCTACTTTAAATATCATTTCAATGGGCACCAAAAGACAGGGTTTTAGTTTGATTAGAGAGGGTATATCAAGAGTGAAGTCTGCACATGCGAACTTAACAATCTTTCATCTTTCAGGTTAGACATTATAGCAGGCACAGCCTTGGTCAAGAAAGTCTGTCTTTTTGTTCCCAAAAACAATGCAGAGTGTCTGCACTTAGTGACACACATCTTCAAATATGCAAAATGCTCTCAAGCTTTGGGCTGGTCAGTTTCTTGGCGTATCATGGTTCTGGTATTCATGATTACATTTTAGTGTGCAGTTGTCATTATCACACAATTGTAATTAATTATATAATGACAATAGAAAGGAAATATTCTGTGTGTTTGTGATTGAAGATGTGGAACCTGAGAACCCTGATTTTATTGTGTACATGGCAATGTGGCCCCTTTCACTACAACAATGGGTTCTTTCTGACGTTTGTGTGTGTGCGTGCATACACACAGTATCGGGGTGTGTCTTCTGCACAGCAAAGTAGCTGTGTAAAGGATTTTAAGGCTAAAAGACATTGCACTCATGTTCAGTGCATTAGTCAAAGATGCTTATTACAGGCCTAGGGAACAAAGAAGAAAGATATTCAGGCTGAAGTCGTTTATTATTTCGTAGATCTGCTGGCCAAATGACAAGATGCACCACAAATAGAAATTAGAATATTAGTATTATATGCAATGGAGGAAATGACTCACTTGAATCAAAAGCTCAGCTGAATCAAAGTGCACATTTACACTCTCAGAAAAAAGTGCTGTAAACTGTAGATTTCCTTGTCACTCTTGGTGACACCTTTACCTTTTGTATCTTAAATGTGTTTCTTTAACCTTGATATAGTTTTATCTTTAAAAGAGTTAAGGTGCATAATTGGACTGTAATTACCATATAGAGTAAATATTTAAAGGTACACTATATGCACTCTTCTAGGTAAAAGATATGTCTTAAAGGTGCAGAAGGTGTATGTTTGACGGTACCACCGCTGTGACAAGGAATTGTAAAAAAAATTTCTGAGAATATTGACTTGCATGACTGTGTGTATGTGAGATTCTGATCTCTGTTTGCTTCATGTTTGTCTTATAAAATTATTTAACAATATTAATTTCTTGCCTTCATGATGCTTATTATATAAACATCTTAAAGGTAGTAAAAAAAAAAAGTAAATAAATCAATATCAATAATAATTCAATATTTTAATAAGAAAAACGTACATAACTAAACAGTGTTAAAATACCGATCAAAAGACATTCAGGGACTTTGTATCAAATTATGTAATAAATATGTAATTAAACATGATTAACTGATTTTATTTTTATTTATTTTTTCCAGGAAGGGTGGGGTTTTGCCCAAGGACGTATCTGTGGAGGGGAACAGGCTCGTTTTCACTCGTCCCCTAAATAAAACTGATGAAGGAGTGTATGAATGTGAGGCCAGAAACACAGTGGGATCGGTGAAGACAGAAGTTAATGTCAAGATCCCAGGTAAGGTCAGCTCCCTCTATGACCTCTGCTATGTGACATTGTGATTTACTTTGTCGGTGTTAAGTAAATTAATTAAAATTATGCACATGATTAGTGACCTACATAATCCCTGTGTCCAAAATTTTGCCTCATGCTTTAGAACCTACAAATAACAAAGTGGGTATTTGCTACCATTTAAGGTATATCATTTGGGCACTAACCTACTGTAGTGCATTGTGGGATTTCATGAGCATATGAATATTCTTCACTATGGTTACAAAATCACAAAACTCCCAAAGTAGTGTACCTTTCCTTGTTTGTGAGGTGGTACCTTTTAGTACGTCTTTTACAAGGGAAGGTATTGATGTAGTGTACTTTACTTTGCAGTAGTCCTTAATATCCAATTGTTTATTTTAAATGATTTTTAAAGGTGCTCTCTATTCATACTGCCACCTGAAAGGTAAATAATAATGGTACAAAAGATGTACCTTCAAGGTTCCTAACCCAGAAACAAAAAGAGGTTGTTGGGTACCTTTTTTCTGAAAGTGTATAGTGAGAAGGTTCTGGCTTCACGTATCCTACAGCCCACTCTTCCTCAGATTTGAGTGCTTTCTGTATCACACCACAAACAAGTGATGTTCTTTAAATGGATGGTGAACTTTAAGAAAACCCTTGCCCTTTATTACAAAACAGTCTGTCTTGTGATTTGGAAAAACTAGGATTTTCCCTTTCACTTCAGCTTCCTCTTCCTGTAAGAGCAACTGTCGCCTTCAGTCATGGGACAGTTTGTATGTTTCTGTAATGGACAACTGTAGTAAGATTAGTCAAAATGATTAATCAAATGAAAGTCTGTGCTTAATGAAAGGATTTAATGTGACACTTTTACTTAAGTTCTTAATAAACTATTCACAGTACTGTCAATGTTCGCTTCTTAAATTACATATAAGAAGATAATTAAATTGAATGTTAATACATTTCTTAAAGCAAGCAGTGAATCAGACTACTGTAAAAGTTCTGTAAAACATATTGAAATAATAATTTATCACCTGATGGCTATTTATTAGGCATTCGTGTACACACATTGCCCCCATATGGTAGAAATAATGCATTTCAACTTTTTTCTTCCCCTCACATTTCAAGTGACCAAACCTTCCCAGCTCGAGGCCTCTTTCAACAACCTCCTCCTTATCATAGTGGGTGGAGCTGCTGGGGCTTTAGTAGTCGTCATGGCGATTATCATCCTTCTGGTTACCTGCCACCATAGACGCAGGACCAGGAAACTTAAAAGTGAGCTCACAGAGAAGAAGTGAGTCTGTCATCCTTATGAGCAACACTTAAATAATACAAATCTGGCGAACATTTTATACAATAAAATATAAAGTGTAATTATAATGTTCCTACTATTGCAAATTCACCTCTCTTTGTCTACTCTTTTTCTTTCAGGGAAGAGATCAATAATCTTTCAAGACAGAACTCTATGAGGAGACTTAACTCAGTCAGTACTGACCCCAGGATACAGGTACCGTTGTCTAATGTGTAATTTTTAATAGTACCTGAATTTTTTTGGTGTACTAGTTATTTTATAAGTCCATGAAACTACTACAATGGCCTAAGAACTTTATTTATTATTATTATTATTTTTTTACACATGTACAGGTATATATCTATGAACAGACATGACTATAGAGTTTGCGAACACCCCTCCATCCCTAGTCGCTAGCAGCAAAAAAATGCACACATTTGTCAGTTAGATAGGAGTTGGTTTTCAGTATCTGAGTTTTGATTTGCTTTGTCATTTTCTCTAAACCTGCCAAAAAAAACACCCATGATTTTGTTTCTTCCTAACTTGTCAAGATAGCTAGCTAACCACTAGTAAACTAGCTAAATCCCACAAGTGGGATTTTAATATTTGAGTTTTCATTTGCATTGTTTGCAAACCTGACAAACTATATCATAACCATGATCACATACGTCGACTAGCTAACTTCTAGTAGGGACAAATTCATTAATTTAAAATTTCTATTCTGAATTTATCTATTTCTGTAAAGCTGCTTTGGGATAATGTCCATTGTTAAAAGCGCCATACAAATTTAAAGGTAATTGAATAGTAAAGCCATTGTGCATTTGTCACAGGTAGACACACATGGGATTCTACTATCCAAGTCTCAGTTTATATTCTCAACAATTTGTTTAACATTACCCACACCTATCATATCTTTTCATCTCCAACCTTAGTTACCAAGCTAACAAGCCTAGTACATAATGTGCTGGTCTATTATTTTGCACATTCACAGAAATAAAAAGAAAAATGTGAGCTCAGGATTGTTGTAGCAAATTTGGCCCAAACAACTCTCTATAAAATTAGAACCTCAATTCAAGGTGAGTTAAGTGGTTAAAAAGGTATGTTTTTAAGGTTTCAGGGGGTATTTTATTAACTGTGAGCAATCATCCTAAACCTTAAATGATTGCTGGTTAGATCATCCAGTATTATTAATGATTAGCTCATGGAATTATTTCTAACCTACTTTCAATAAATAAAAGCTGTGTTTGTGTTGATGGTACGTGTGAACATGGAGGCAATAATGCTATAAATACAACATGAACGCAGACACCTGGCGTGTGATAATGGACAAGTTCCTGCATTAGTAAACACAAAGCTTGTATTGTTTGGAATGGAAGCTTTTCCGGTAGTGTCTGGGTAACATGGCATAGGCTTTAATTGCTTTAAAACAATAGTGCTCCTATGCTTAAAAAGATAAGCCCAATTAAGTTGTCTCGGAAGTGTTTTTGGCTTTTTGCTTAATTCCAGCTTTAGACATGTATGAACCAGGTCATCAAGGGCAGTGTTAAAAACCACACACAGATGTGCCAAAGGCTGTCAAACAAGAATGTGGATTGGCTTGTTTGCCTCAAAGACTGAAACATGAACTTCATTGCACGAGCACAACAAATGTACATGGATGTACAGTGATATGAGATCTTATGTTGTCTCACCTTGTGTGTTTTTGTAGACTGAAGAATCCACCCTAATCAGGATGAGCTCTCCTATAAAAAGCAGTGTCTTTTCACTAGAGGTACTTTATCATGTGCGATTGCAATGTCCAGACAGCTCCTGTAATCATTGTTTTATGTAATAATATAGTGGGTGACATGCAATAATTTTATGATGCGAAAGTGAAACCCGAGCCATGTGATGCTGACTGCAAGCACTTGTTCATCAGGAGAATTCCATCATATGTGAGCACAGAGATGGGTTCAGAGAAGGAGAATACGACAGCCTCGGCCGTCCAGCCATCTACCCGTCTTGCCACTTCGAGCGAGGGAGCGGGAGGAGGAAACAGACAGAGGTGGAGAATCAAGACCACATTCAAAGAGTGGCATCCTATGTAAAGAACTATAGTATGACTTTGGTGAGGCTTCCTGTACACACCTGTGTACAGTATACATGCATGTGTTAATGCCATTTACACCACAGCACTGTAGAATTCTCAAATCTGAAAGTGTGGATTAATTTTCTGTAATAGCAGTTCTGGCAATAGTTCTGGCTGTAATTTAGATGATCGGTTTTTATTCATATCCTCATTCTAATATGTTATCATTTCTATAGTAACAACTCAATCACAGGGACTTCTATGGCAATATCTTCACATAATAATAATAATAATAATAATAATAATAATAATAATAATAATAAAAACTAATAAAAAACAGACTTAAAAAAACATTATTTAACAATGAAAAAAGTATAATCATTTAAATTGTGAAGCTTTCTGTTAGATGTCTAACTTTTATGGGAGGAGTCTATAGTTTTAGTGCTTTGAATCAGTCAGTCAAGACAAAAAGTCTTTGTGCTTTCTTGGTCAAATGACAAGCTATGTTTGAGAGAGAGAGAGCGAGCATAACCTTAAATATAACTACAAATGATTAAAAAGTATGGCATCGTTCACTAATAAATTAAAAATGGAATAGTTGGCAAGTCACTGTGGTACAAGAGGGAAAAACACTTTGGGGCATGCTGTTATAGGAAAATAATCCACTTTGGGGTGTTAACTCCACTGTTTCTGCATGTTTTATTCATTACATATTAATAATAATTATTTGTAATATTAAAGATTCAATACTGTATATACGATGAGTTTATCAAAGGTACATTCTTGGTCAGATCAGATAATGATGCATGTATCTGATCAGATGATGGACAAGGAAATGTTGGTTAAGAAGGAATGATTTGAGTTTTTCTTTAATGTTTTAGTCTTAAATATTGCAGTGTATAGGTAAAGTCTGTACATACAGTGTTTCTAGAGGCAATGTGCTCATGACAAGTGTAAAAAATGTTTTTTTAAAAAGAAGCACATTGCAGTTTGTGTGCTGGATTACTGCTTCCAGCTAGTTTAAAAACTGTGTTAAACAGGCTCATTAACCTGAGCATTACCTTTCACAGTGCTATGTGTAGGCGTCTAGGCCAATTGCAGAAGACAGTTATTACAGTATCTTGCCATAATCCAGCCACTCTTATTCCTGTTTCTATCACCACTTAAAAAATGCAGAGTAAAACTGCTTGCCTTAACTATTCATTAACCACTGTGTGAAAATGGTGTATGAGAAATGCTAGCTAACTGTATAAATGCAGTTTTGCTCATGGTCACTTGGACACAAAGCAGCTGAGTGTTCAGGAAATGTCATTTCAATTTCGGTGGCTGGGTTGACGCAGGTAACGTCAGCATATAACTCTTTCTTTTGTAGTAGTAAATACACCACTAATGCTATAAATGCAGTAATAGTAAGAATGTAATTATGAAAATGAGTTGTTTGGGACTCTGGAGGAGCAACTTGATCTTTCTCTTTCTCTTATTTAGGATGCAGAACTTTGCAGGGACCAGAGCCCTCCACCCTTGTCCATTAGCTCAGGGGGTTCAAGAGAAAGAGGGACGGGAAACGACGTATGGGGACAGAGAGAAGGCATGCCAGAGGGAGAGGAGGGAGATTGTACCTCAGACTCGCATCAGATTTCAGAGGCAATCTCAAACTACTTCCACTACAGCAACGGTGTCCTCCAGCCAAAACCCCACCCAAACGCTATACTACTGCACAAACGTGGTCAGATCATATAATGATGAAGCGAAAGTGCTTCTACACAGCAAGTCATTCCTGCAATCTTTTCAGGCCACCAGTAATGAGCTTTGGGGTCAAGTGGAGCTCATCCTGCTTCCTGCTTCATCTGACCAACAAATTAATTCAACACTCCCTGGTGCACGTGTTAATACCATAAGCAGGTTAGCACATCGAGATCAATGGTCACTTCAGCTTTTTACTCTACTCACAGGGTCATGGGTCATCTACAGGTCATCTGCAGTCTACAAGTCCAGATGTGGATCCATCAAGAGATTTAAGCAGATCAACAACTTGTTAAAAGCCTGAGCTGATGAATGCATCCAAATATGAACTAGCACCACTTATGTACTGTAGCAGTTCCTCAGTTGGGTCTTGTGCCTACATTTGGAAAATTGCCTGATTTTGCCTGAAATGTTACTCTTTGATATCTGCTGATACTTTTTCCACAATTGATAGGTCCTTCTGAATACAAGACAAACTTTCATATATACACCTTATTCAGAACAGCATAAACTTTTGAAGTACATCTGTTCAAAAGAGGTAAATCAGCTGGGTAATTAGCCAGTTACTTTCATAATCGATTTCCTTGCATGTATTTTGCAAAATGATGGTCAAATGTTTATTAAAAAAGTGTCTTCTTTTAAAAAGATTAAAAACAAAAACAGAGCAGATGGAATGGAGGTGTGATGGACAACCAACTAGTATTTCAGGACACAAACTCTTCACGCTTTCTGGGGGTTTTTTTTCCTTCTTTTTTTCTTTCTTCATATATAAAGTGTTTTGCTGAGACTGACAATTTAGGACCTGTTAAAATTACACACATTTGTTTTGAATTTCATGTCCATGGAGAATTAAATAGGCTACTGAGTTTACGGCATGTGAATGAACAGCATTTGGAAACGTGAGTGATTTATAAGAAGATTTACAGAAATCTCTACAGCTAATAATGAAGGCGGGACATTAGACAGTTTATCTAGACTTGTCTGCGGTTAGCAGATGTTCTCTTTTGTAACTACAGTCAGGTCCATAAGTATTTGGACAGGGACACAATCTTCAGGATTATTGCCTCTGTACACCACCACCACAATGGATTTGAAATGAAGCAATCAAGATGTGACTGAAGTGTAGACTTTCAGCTTTCATTCAAGGGGTTTAACAAAAATCTTGCATGAACTGTTTTAGGAATTACAGCCATTTTTTGGAGTCCCTGCATTTTCACAGGCTCAAAAGTGATGTTTTCATACTTCGATGCAAATCCTTTGCAGTCAATGACTGCCTAAAATCTGGAACCAATGGACATCACCAGATGCTGATCTTCCTCCCTTGAGATGCTTTCCAGGCCTTTACTGCAGCTGCCTTCAGTTGCTGCTTGTTTGTGGGTCTTTCTGCCTTCCGTTTTGTCTTCAGTAAGTGAAATGCATGCTCAGTTAGGTTGAGGTCATCGGACATTTGAGAACATTTAATTTCTTTGCCTTAAGAAGCCCTTGTGTTGCTTTCATGTTTTTGGTTTTGTACTATGAAGAACCATCCGATCGTTTTTACGGCATTTGACTGAATCTGAACAGAAAGTATAGCTCTATACACTTCAGAATTCATCCTGCAACTTCTATCAGCAGTTACATCATCAATAAACCCCAGTGGGCCAGTTCCATTGGCAGCCATACATGCCCATGCCATGACACTACCTCCACCATGTTTGACAGATGATGAGGTATGCTCTGGATCATGAGCCCTTCTTTTCCTTCTCCATACTCTTCTCTTCACATTATTCTGATATAAGTTCATCTTGAATCAGAACTGGTCAGACTTTTCTTTTAATAAAGTTTTTTTAGCTGTAAAAGATATATATTTTTTTTTAGTTTGTAAAACTCTGTTTAAAAAAAAAAAAAGGTTGTAATTCCTAAATGGTTAATACAATATATCTGTTAAACCCCTTTAATTTAAGCTGAAAGTCTATATTTCAATCACATCTTGATTGATTCATTTAAAATCTATTGTGGTGGTGTACAGAAGCAAAAATATGAAAACTGTATGAATACTTATGGACCTAACTGTATATTATCTCCAGCACAGGCTACATCATGTAGTGGAACAGAGCTACTCTGATAGAGGGAGAGCCTGAAGGAAGCAGGGGTTTAAGTGATGTTTATTCACATGCTAAAAAACCATTTACACCACACTGAAGAACCTGTTACACAAGTGACTTTAAAATTTGGAGCTAATATGGTTAGCTTTTGTGGCTTTAACAACTTGTGTTTTCAGAGGTATTTTTCTCCATATTAATTACCTCAGTGTATTCTGATTTTCATTACCTTTCAACACTGAATTACTGCATACATATTACTGAATATCTGCAGTTTTCATCATCAAATGAGGGTGCATGGAACCTAATTTAGCACCTGGCTGCTCTCTGGATGCCTTATAAATATTTTGCTTCAAAGTTCACCAGTGCCATACACCATGCTATAATTGCAAAAGATTTTCATGTAAATATGGCGAGACTTACCCATTGAGCAATGTATACCTTTTCGTGACTTTTGTGTATTTTTTTCTGTATTCTACTGTGCATTTTGTAAAGACAGTAACAGAAGTATTGGCAACTTTTTGTTTATTGTAAAAAATAAAATGAACAAAACCAAGATAGCTAGGTGTTGGTTTACGTGCTAGAATTAGTTTTTACTGACACACATGTTCTAGTCTTATTTTCAAAATGTTTTGCTTTGTGTCCTGAGATCTGTGTGTGTTTTCTGGTGTGTGCGTAAGTTGCTTTGCTGAGAGAAACTCTTCCCGCACATGCCGCAGTGGAATGGTTTCTCTCCGGTGTGAATTCTGTGGTGCATCTGAAGGTGGCTGATACGGTCAAAGCTTTTCCCACAGAACGAACACATGAACCATTTCTCTCTGACTGGCCTTCTCCTCTGAGGTAACCTGGCTATAGCAATGTCATTTACTGTGACAGTTCCTCTGTTCTTCGGGCTTATGCTACTGCTTAAGAGCGTGACCCGTTCATGAGTTTTTGAAGGAAGTAAGAGCCTGGGCTGGACTGCTGCATTTGCTCTGTGTTTTACCTGTCGTGATGGGTTTAGGTCTGTTGATCCTCCTGCACTCCTGGGCTGCTGTGGCATCATGTGCTGTCTCATTTCTTCTACAGTGACTCTGTTTGTCATAATCATATCACCAACAGGACTGGATGTACTAGAACTGACACTCCACACGGAGGAGATCTGCGGATGTCCGTCTTGTTCAGTTACAATAGAGCAGTCAGGGTCCTCTGCATGTTCCACGCCGTTCTCCGTGGATGACCAAGGCTGTGTTTTTCTGTCCTCGATCACCACACACTCAATGCTCTCATCTAAAATAACTGTCTGTATCCCCTGTTCTGTTTCTTTCAAAAACTCTGCTCCACTCTCTTCCTCGCAGAATGCTGGCTGGTTCAGATCCTCTGTGGAAGGTTGTGGCTCTGTAGAGGTGAGTGTGGTTTCCTTTGTGAGAGTGTCCTGCAAATTTATTTCTTCTGAGGATTTGTAGTTCATTTCACCTGCATGATCGTTTTCCTTACCATCGCACACATCAGTAGCAGGTTGATGTTTCCAAGAAAGATGCTGATTTGTCCTCTCTGTGCATTCTACAAGGTCTGCTGAGTGTGAAGAGAAGAGAAAGATGAAGAAAACTGTTTTTGCATCTCCTTATTTGAGACTGAATCAGCAAAGACATTCTACTTTGGGAAATTGGTCTAATGCTATGTCAATTTAGCATACACAATTCTCCTGTGGCATGTTTTTGCACGATGGGAGAAAACCAGAGATCCCAGAGAAAACCCATGCTCTGTGGAGGAAACTCAGGAGAGTCATTACTGAGGTCAGAGAGCCAAATCTTGGTCCCTGTCCTTGTTTGTATGTACATTCTTTCTGTTTCTAACTCTTCCCCCTCTGTTTTTAACAGATCCATGATGACTCTTTCATAAATTCTACTATTGTAGTCATATTTAAGTATTGTAAAAATAAATAAACACACCGCATTTCCCCCCCTCAAAATCAAATTGAAGTACTAGACTCCACAGCCACTGGTCAATTCATCCATCTATTTTCCATACTGCTCATTTCTACACAAGGTTGTGGGAAAACTGAAGCCTATCCAGTGGAACTCTGGGAACAGGGTGGCGGACATCCTGGACGGGGTGCAAACCCATCGCAGGACACGTTCACACATTATGGCCAATCTGTCCATCTCATGTCTTTGGATTGGGGAAGGAGGAAGCCAAGGGACAACACGCAGACTTCACACACAAGGGAGTGGCAGGATTCAAACCCCCAACCCTGGAGGTGTGAGGCAAATGTGCTAACCACTAAGCCCCAGCTCACATGTGCTCACTGTGTAACTGAGGGTTTCCTCCCTCCTCCCAAAAGTGAGTGAGAGAGAGAGAGAGAGAGGGAGCGAGAAATTGCCATCCCATACAGCAGGGGTTCCCAAACTTTTCCAGGGAAAGGCCCCCCAAATGGCATTAACGTTTGACTGAGGCCCCCCTTTTGCAAGATGTCTTTAAAACATTAAAAATACAGACTTCTGAATATATCCCCACCCCCCCTTTTTTTTTTTTATTAATAATTACATCTTACATCTTTACATCACATTACAATACGAATTGATTGTGTGTGTGGTTGTCTGAGAGTGAGAATTTATTTCTCACACCAAACTGTTGAGGCCCCCCGGCCGCCCCCTTGTGGCCCCGAAGGGGGCTGCAGCCCACACATTGAAAACCACATATAATCTCTTGATTATATGAAAAGGAGTACTGCAAACAGGTTATTCTAAATGATTCCACTTTCAAGTTTTCATTTCCTAATTTGCCCCCCATCCCCCTATTTATTGATCTCCTGCTTTATTGTCTTCAAATCCATTTCGGTATCGGTGTGCCTTGCACTGTTTCCAGAAACTTTGTGTTACAATGATCAATTATTAGTATTGTGTTCCCGTGGCAAATCGAGAAGGAAAACTGTTATATGTTCTATATGATAAACTATAATATTCCCGGGCTGTAGAGAGGTTCAGGTTTACCTTGTCTGTGTGAGCAGGCAGCAGGAAGCAGTTTGGTGGTCTCTGGGCGCTGACAGTCTTTCAGAAGCCGCAGCTCGTTTTCAACCGTCTGTAGTTTAATCTTCAGCGTCTCGATTTCAGAGTCTTTGCGGCAGACCTCCAGACGCAGCACCAGCAGCCCGTCATCGTACAGTTTGCTGATTTCAGCCACAGCCGACTGAGCCACCACGGCCATGACCGAGGCCAGCCTACTGTGGAAAGAAACGCTGCCGCTGGTCGCCGTGTCCTCCGAGAGCATCGTCCTCTTCGATAAATCAGCCCCTCATACACCCGAACTTCAGTCTCGACCTTTTCTGCTGATATATTAATATTATTATTATTAATAATAATATAAACACTCACTTTATTGTTATTATAGCTATCTTCCCAGAATCTCTACAGCAGCAAGCGCGTCTACTTCCGGTTTGTCTATTGCTTACCGTAAATACGGGAATAGATGGGATAATTATGGAATACAGACTAAATGAAAGCACAACATATAAAACAGTACACATTAAAAGAAATAATGCAAACATTAATGTGTGATCAGTGTGAAACGGCTTTTCTTGAATTATGAGCAAAATATTTGATGAATTTCTGGGCCCTGTGCAAATGCTGTGTCTGTGGCCCAAGTCTTCACGGGAAAGTAGCAGTTAATGCAGCTAACGCATGGTCGCTGGATGTGTTACATGAAGAATAAAACTTTTCAGAATAGAAAATTATATTCATACTTATTTCTTATAATAAGAAGTGTTTGGTCATTGGGAACTATGGTGATCAGTGATTGGTCATTGGGAAACAATTCTGATCAGTGATTGCTCCTTGAGAAACAGTGGTGAACAGTGACTGGTCATGGGGAACAATGCGGATCAGTGATTGGCCATTGAGAAACAATGATAATCAGTGTTTGGTCATTGGGAACAATGGTGAAAAGTGATTGGTCTTTGGGAAACAATGGTGATCAGTGAATGGTTGTTAGGAACAATGATTAATGTTTGGTCATTGGGAAATAATGATCAGTGATTGGTCATTTGGAAACAATGGTGGTCAGTGACTACTCATTGGGAACTTTGATGATCAGTGATTGGTCGTTAGGAACAATGGTGATCACTGATTTGTCAAAACTCAGCGAGGCTTTACACACTTATGGTAAGTCATAAGGTCAACTTCCAAACCAAAGAATGTTGTGGTACTTGTTTGTTCAGTTCATCACTACAACAAAAATTCAGTTTTTTGTTGCTGTTCACGATGCAAGTGGCCCTGCACTGAAAAGCTTTTTCAAAAGAAGCAAAGGTCCTCTCACAGTGACATTTTCACATGGCCCAGAAATTCACAGAACACCTACACAACTTTGAAATTTGTGATAATGTGGGTTGTTTCAGTGCAATGAGAACAGTGTTCTGTTCAAATAACAGATACAGCTGACCTATTATTGACCTAAGGGCATAAAAGTTGAAAAAAATCTGAACTGAACAATTAAACTTGTATTGTGAATGTGGCCAAAGATAACATTACATCACTCACCTACAGCAGTCAGTTTTCTTCGTTTTACAGCCAGATACCAATGTAGTGTATAACATTTATTTACCATTAGACTAGCCTGGCACCTTCTTAAGAATAACTTACCGCTATGAAAATAAATAATTCATAATTTTTATTTCATGTCACGTGGACATCAGTCATCTCTTATCAGAGATCTTGTTATGCATAGGTGTTTGTATAGAGAACACTGAGACAGGACTATGAAAGCTGTGTCGTCATTTTTTCAAATAATACGATGAGGAATAAAAGAAAACAGAAAAAGAAAAACAAAACTCAAAGTTTAAAATGAATGTGCTAATTTCACTTTAACATTGAGGTTGCATTTTTTTAACTGCATGTGCAAATGTTGGATCACAGCCTACCATGCATTACAAAATCCAACACTGAATTCCACCGTTGTTTGAAATGTTCTAATTTCCTGGTTCGTGTCAGAAAACTGATCATGTGTTAATGTGATTTATTGTTGGTGTGAGGAACAGCATAAAGAAGTTTATTAGCAGAGAAGCTACACACATACTGCAATCAAACCATGAAAGGAACAGATGCTCTAAAAAGATTTTTTAAAATCATCAGTAGTACTCATTATATTATAACGTCACAATAATAATAAAGTCGATATAATCGTTTATTTATTTATTTATTACAATTTCATACTGTACTAGCACTGAGAAGTTGTTGCCTATTAATTATAGTTGCGCAATATCCATCCATCTTCCAAACCGCTTATCCTAAACAGGGTCGCAGGGAGCCTGGAGCCTATCCCAGAAAACTTGTGGCACAAGGCAGGGTACACCCTGGACGGTGTGCCAACCCATTGCAGGGCACAATCTCACACACACATTCATTCACACTTTACAGACAATTTGGACATGCCAATCAGCCTACAACACATGTCTGTGGACTGGGGGAGGAAACCAGAGTAACCTGAGGAAACCCCTGAAACAGAAGGAGAACATGCAAACACTGTGCACACAGGGTGGACGCGGGATTAGAATCTCCAAAGTGTGAGGCAAACATGCTAACCACTAAGCAACAGTGATCTTCAATAAAAACAAATGTGTCTTCTAACAAAACACATACAGATAAGTTTTTCTCAAATTATGCAGGGGATCCATCCATCCATCCATCCATCCATCCATCTTCTATACCGCTTATCCTTCTCAGGGTCATGGGGAAACCTGGAGCCTATCCCAGGGAGCATCGGGCACAAGGCGGGGTACACCCTGGACAGGGTGCCAATCCATCCCAGGGCACAATCACAAACATTCACACACCCATTCATACACTACGGACACGTTGGACACGCCAATCAGCCTACCATGCATGACTTTGGACTGGTGGAGGAAACCGGAGTACCCAGAGGAAACCCCCGCAGCACGGGGAGAACATGCACACTCCACACACACAGGGCCACGGCGGGACTCAAACCCCCGACTCTGGAGGTGTGAGGCAAACGTGCTATTATGCAGGGGATCATCACCTGTTTTAATGTTCCTTTAAAATAATGAAAGTTATCATATTTAATATCACTAAGCTCAAATCCTTCACACTTGTGTACTTGTGCACTTCATTTCCTCAAGTCCACTGTTTTCTTTTTATTAACAAAAATGTTTAACATTTACTATGTCCTTACCAAAATGACTTAAAGGGACAGTTCACCCAAAAATGAAATTTTTTTTATCAATTACTCAAGCTCATGTCGTTCCAAACCTATTAGACTTTCGTACATCTACAGAACACAAATGAAGACATTTTTAATTAAACCTGGGAAATTTCTGTCCCTCCTAATACAGTCTAGAAACCAAACCTTTCAAGCTCCAAAACGGTCATAAAGGCATCGTAAAAAAGTAATCCGTGTGACTCGTGGTTTAATCCCAATTTTATGAAGTGATACGAATGCTTGGTGTGCACAAAACAACTACAATGAAGTCTTCATTCACAAAATATTTTCACTTCTGCATAGATCTCCGACACGCATTCACGAGAGAACCATGACACAACTAGCGCCACATTGTTTGTGCCTTTATCAGTGGATGTTCATGGACGTACACTTCATGGTTGGTCTGCAACCTTTCGTCTTTTTGAATTTGTTAATAAGTTTGGCAACAGTGTCGTGTGTGATGTGCTCGCCCTGTTTCCTGTTAAAGTCCATCGCAACCTCGCAACAGCTTAACGATCCAGCCATGAGAATAATTTCAATACGTTCATCTTTTGTCCAAGGCATTCGTAAAGGCTATTTAACTAAGTATGAAAAATTTTGGAAGACATTGTGCTACAAAATGTTAATTTCCTCTATGTATGGAGACTACTGGGACACACTGTATATATGCATTTTTGTCAGAACCTGCTGGTTCTTGTAACAATAAATCAGCTATTTGAGAGAACCCCCTTGTGGAGAATCATCAACCTGCTAAAAAAAAAAATGATAATAATAAAAAAAATGATAATAAAATAAATAATACTGCACTACACTTCTACTAGGTAAGCAACTCTACCTGACCAGTTAAATCAGAGGTTCGTCAGAGGTTCCCAACCTTTTAAACAATGCAAACCAGAACACTTGCATTTGAAGGTCATGAGAGGACAGGAGACAGGGGTGCACTAACCGTCAGGAAATGGTACACCGTATGTGGTGGAAATGGATCACCATTGGTGACAGTGTTGGAGACCCATCCAAATGATTTCATGACATTGTGTTGAATCAATACACTATGACAAGCACAACTGATATACAGCCAATATGTGTGACGGGCAGAGTGAGAAAGTGTGCACAGATCCTGAGATGCAATATTTTTGCATCATTGTCTCTAGTGGTGTAACGAAAAACATGTTTCACAATATCATACCTATTGTTGTTTTTGCACCACAAAATAATACACAGTGTCTGACAAGAGGCAAGATCATTTCTAGAAGACTATGCTTTGGGATGTTGGCTACTTCAAATTATTATTTGATGTGACAGAGCGCACTGCTGCAGGAGAACTACAGGCTGAAATGTAGCTGTGCACTGTCTAGATTAAGAGCCAAGCCTAGCTTGAAATCCAAGTGTGACCCAAATGGAATGTCGTAATAACAGAACTCAATTGACATGCACCGCTCATAGCATGCCAAGTCTGGTGAAAAAGACCACAATCTTTAATGGACTGGGAATGTATTGGAGTCTGGTGCTTAAAAGAAGTTGAAAGCTTAATGCCACATTGTGGCACAACCTACAAACTCTGACCTACATGACCTGTTAAGACACATTACATTAGCTAGCTAGTGTTTTTTGTTAGGGTAGCTATCGGTCATACTTTCCAAACTTTCAATAGAACTCTTGTTCATGAACAGTAGGTCCTCCTCCGAGAACAGCACATGATATTCCTTCATATCTGACCAAAATAAAGAATTTTAGAAGACATCTGTCATTATGCTGCCTTCTGAAAAGGAAAGAACGTTTCTAGGGAATGTAAACACTGGCCAAACATACAGCTTCTTTAGGCAGCTATGTATTGTGAAGTGTCAAGGAATGCTACTGTGTAACTGCTTATAACATGCCCATACAAGTTATAATGAAATCGATGCTGGGTTGTTGCTATACAAAACCCCTGGTTTGTGTGACAGCCAGGCTGTCGTGCTGCTCTCTGACTAGCTGACGTACAGCTAATCCTTGCAGAACAGTGTCTCTGTCTGGCATGTGTGTTTTCTGATGGGACTTTAAGCTGGAGCGCTGAGTGAAGCATTTCCCACACAGGCTGCACTGGTATGGCTTCTCTCCGCTGTGCACTACGGCGTGCCGGATCAGATTGCCTTGTTTGGTGAAGCTGCGGCCGCACTGGCTGCACGTATACGGCCTCTCGCCAGTGTGGCTGCGCATGTGCTCCTTGAGCTGGCCAAAACGCACAAAAGTCCGCTCACAGAATGAGCATCTGAAGCGGCGCTCTCCGTCCACACTTGTTACCCACTGAGTGCGGAAACGTCTGAGTCCGCCACGGCCACGTCCCAAAAACGCCTGGTGGGGTATGTTAGATCCGGTCTGGGAAGCCATGCCGGCTCCGACTTCGGCCTCACTGGGTCTGGATAAAGTCCTGTGCTGCTGGTGTGCGCTTAAGCCATCATGCCTCTGTCTTTGTACCATATGTTCTGCCTCGTGTGCTCTGTCTCTGCACCAGGTTGGTTGTGGTTGCTCATGGACACTGACCTGTCCGATACCATACATCTCTATCTGGTCATTCTGTATAGTTTTGGCATCGTTTCCGGATTGTTCCATGGCCACTTCCACAGGCTGAGAGAAGACTGAAAGGTCACATGAGAGTTGAGTGGATGTGAAGGACTTGTCTGCTCTTTCTGCCTCATTACTCTTGTTGTTATAAGCAAACTCTGGGTGATTAGTATCGTCTCTCCTTTGCTCAGAGCCTTCCACCACGATGACTTCTGCTACTTCCTTCTCTTCCGCTTCCTCCTTTTCACTTTTTACCTGAAGTCTTAGACTGCTTGGAGGCTCCTCGTTGCTCGTAACCGGAGAACCGATGTGCGTGAGGTGCGTCCTCTGTCTCGCCATCTCTTCACTAAATCGGTTTTGTTCTTCACTTATCTCCTGAGCTGTGTTGTGTGGCTTATTGCCATGACACCCATAAGGAAACTGCCCTGCAGCTTAAAGAGACACATTATTTATATTACATTACAAATGAGGCAGAATCCAAGGTAATCATACAGCTGAACAGTTGCAGGTGAGCGGCCTTGCTCAAAAATGCTCTGGGATTTTAACTCAATTTTTCAGACAGTATCTTAGAATCTACTATTAAATTGGTCATTGTGTGTATAAAGCAGTGTATTTTCCTATTCTCTTACCCTCTCCGCTACTCCATGGATCATTTTCATTTCCCTCCTCTTTAATGGCTGTTGCCGCAGATCTGTCCTCCAGTATCTGGATAGTCTACAATAAAGAGCAAAAACTGTTTCATGAACATATACCCTCACCTGGGCTACAAGAGCTACAACAAATAATTAGTATCATCATGTCATAACCGTGTCACAACCAGACATGAAGACTATCTCATTGATGTTAAGCTAGTGCAGACATTCATAGTAATAAACATATTGGGTTTAAATCATCCCCAAAACAGCAAAGGTGTTTTTCAGACCTGACGGATCTGCTGTGTAGACCCTTCAGGATCCTCCTGTATTGGTGGAACAGGCTGTTCAGCACTGCATGCATTTACACCAGAGTCTTGGGCACAAGCACTCTGAAAAGGAATCTTCTCAGAGGAGCTGCAGATGAACACTGAATATAAAAAGAAAAAGAAAAACATATATTTCAACTAACTTTACAGTAATTCAGGTAAATGAATTAGGTCAAATATACCATTGTTAATTGTGTGGTATTAAAGGAAAAATCTACTCTGAATGGCTTACATAGCAATATTTATAATCAACATATGATGTTCAGTTGTGAGAAAGATTTTGTTTATGATTAAAATCTGAAATGACTTTTTCAGTTTATACAAGCTGTGCTGTTTTCACTTTGGTTTACGGTTGCCCCATCCTGATTTCTTCTGCTTTTGAGTATCTCTCATACTAAATAGTTTAAGATCTTCAAATGAAATGCAGCATAAAACAAAGGCAACCGGAGTAAACACGCAATACAGTTTTTATTATTAGTCTTTTTATTGAAGCAAAAAAAAAGTTTTCCAACACCTATCACCCATGTGAAAAACTAATTGCCCCCTTAAACTTAAAATCTGGTTGTGCCACCTTTTGCAGCAAACGCTTCTGATAACTGGAGATCAGTCTTTCACAGCAATGTGGTGGAATTTTGACTCACTATTCTTTGAAGAACTGCTTTAGTTCAGCCACACTGGAGGGCTTTCAAGCATAAACTGCCCATTTAAGGTTCTGCCACAGCATCTCAATTGGGTTCAAGTCAGGACTCTGACTACACTACTCCAAAACTTTAATTTAATTTTTTTCAAAGTCATTCAGAAGTGGACTCTTATGTTTGGATTATTGTCTTGCTGCATGATCCAGTTGCACTTAAGTTTCAACTTACGGACTGAAGACCGGACATTCTCCTTTAGGATTTTCTGGTAGAGAACAGAATTCATGTTTCCCTCAATTACTGCAAGTTGTCCAGGCCCTGAAGCAGCAAAACATCCCCACAACATCACACTCCCACCACTATGCTTGACTGTAGGTATAATGTTCTTTTTGTGGAATTCTGTGTTTGGTTTATGCCAGATGTAACAGGACCCCTGTCTTCCAAACAGTTCTAAATTCGACTCATCAGTCCACAGAACATTCTCACAAAAGCTCTGAGGATCATCAAGGTGTGTTTTGGCAAAATTCAGATGAGCCTTAATGTTCTTCTGGGTTAGAAGTTGTTTTCACCTTGCCATGGTTGCCATTTTTGCCCAGTGTTATCCTTGATGTTGTCCTTGGCTCTTTTGTGACTTGCTGGATGAGTCGTCACTGTGCTCTTAGAGGAATTTGGGAAGGTCAGCCATTTCTGGGAAGGTTCGCTACCGTGCCGAGTTTTTCCATTTGGAGATATTGGCTTTCATTGTGGTTCTTTGGAGTACCAGAACCTTTGAAATAACTTTGTAACCCTTCCTGATGAATTTCAATCACCTCATCATTTCTGGAATTTGGCATAGTATTACTGGGTAAGACCTTTTAAACAACTTCATGCTGTTGAAAAAGTTCTATTTAAGTGTTAATTTGATTGAACAGGGTTTGCAGTAATCAGGCCTGGTTGTGTCTAGTCCAGCGGAACCCCGTTATGAATGCAGTTTCATAGACTTGGGGACTTAGGAACTGGGGGATGGGGGCTTTCTTAGCTTTTCTTTTAATTTCTGAATCAATTTAGTATGAGATATACACAAAAACAGAAGAAATCAGAATGGGGCAAATACTTTTTCACAGCACTGTATGTTATTAAGATCCCTCTTTTCACAATTGAGGGAATTGTACACAACTATAACTATACAAAACAATACATTCACTGATGCTCAAAAAGGCAACACGATACATTAAGAGATATCTTTGTTGTTGTTGTTGTTGTTAGTACTGCCATTCAGAAACTACATAAGATATTTACATGTTTCCCAGAAGACAAAATAATAACAATTTACAGAGATAATCCTGTTCAGTAGTTTATTTACTACAACCAAAATGCAATTTTTATGATCCCTCTTTGTTTTTGTAAATTATTAGCATTTTACAGATTTTGAAAGTCATGTGTAAACTTATACCTATGTATATATGTAAACCTAGACCTCTGCAATATATGTAACGTGATTCACGGTGGAGTTTCCCATTAAATCTGTAACATTAATATTCATTACACAGACACAAAAGATGTTTTCCGCAAGAATGATCGAACTTATTTGTGAACGAGAGGAATTGTTTAGTACCTTTCCTCCTCCCTCTTCCGCGTACCTTCTTCAATTCATTCTCCATCACCTGGCATTTCCTTTTCAGGCTGTCGATGTCCCTCTGACTGCGGGAGAGCTCGATGCGGATAACCGCACAGCTGTCGGCCACACGCCGGTTAATTTCCTCCGTGGCTGCTTTGGCCAGAATCTCCATGACGGACAACAACTGGTCTTGGAAAGTGTACTGAGCCATTTTGGGCTTTTCTAACGTGCCTCCGAATCTCTGTACGCAGTTACGTGTCGATATGTCCACTTTATAAAACACTCCTTTTGCGAAATAAACTGTAACATGTCACTATACACGCCTGTGAATGCTCGCTTTAAACATACGCAGAATTTTACTTCCGGTTGTGTCCTTACGTCACTGCCGTAAACATTGAACTTTTATCGCAAAGCACTGGTGCTATTTATAAGTCCCTAACTGGAGTGTTATAACGTGTTATAGACGCATTTAAGACTGTACATGATAACAGTAACACTCAAAATAATCAAAATAGCGAAATAGCGAAATAAATAAAGAACGTTCATCTTCATTCATTTAAACAGTCATAGCCATTAGCCTGAATATGTTTGTGTGGAAAGCCATAGTTGTGTTTTAGACTCATCTTAAATGTCTGTAGTTTGATTCCTCAGACCAACTACATTATGAACCAGCAGGCCTGACTTCCAAAAACCTTTAAACATTATTTTTGTCCATTAGGGCTTGCTGTAAAGGGAGGAATGTAGGTGTTATTCTCTTCTCCATAGGCGCTGGATCATGGCTGACACTGCACTCTGACCCCAGCTTCCTGACTGGGATATGCAAAGAAAAGAATTTCACTGTGCTGTAATTTATATGTGATTAATAAAGACTCATTATTATTATTATTCCAAGACTTCAAGGACCCCTTAGTAAACAGGGAGCCTAATGGGATCCTAGAGAGAAAAAACTACTTGTCATGTTATCATCATCATCATCCTTAAGTACTATATCATCGTCAGGGCCATGGTGGATCTAGAGCCTATCCTAGGTCCTAGGACCACTGGGCATGAGGTGGGAACACACCTTGGATGGGACGGCAGTCCATCACAGGCCACCATGCACACACACACACACACACACACACACACACACACACACACACACACACACAGACATACATTCACACACTCATTTACACCTAGGGGCAATGTAATGTAGCCATTTCACTGGCTGACATGCACGGAAATAAGACAATCTGGAGGAAAATCACAAGGGCACAGGAATTTCACACAGAGAGTAACCCATGCTCAGGATTGAACCAGGATTCCTGGTTACTTTTGGTCATTAAGTGTGATCCAAAATTGGAGAAGATATGGATGAGCCTAAAAGGACCCTAATGAACAAAGAACTGCCAGAATTTTCACTGGTGCATCTACATATATTATATAATTTTTTAAATATATATATTATATAGTTTTGTAAAAAAAATAAAATAAATAAAATAAAATAAAAAAAATGGAACGTAACACTGATTTGTGGCCACAAATGAATAAATTGTCTTGTGCTGCCTGAACAAGTTACCAATAGACCTCTTTTCACGAATAAATGTACACTATGAAATGTGGTACAGTACCACATATTTTCACATCATAGATAGATAGAGAGATATAGAAACAGACATACTGCACATACATAAGAATATACATGCAGCATGCTATGATGAATGTTGAGGATTAAAATGGAGAATTTAGTCAAAAGAGAGACCAAGAAGTCAGGAAGTTACTAAGGGAAGTTTGGTGGTTTCTTGCGTCACAGATGCTTTCTGGGGCTGCTTCTTGTGCCGGTGGAGCGAAAAGGTAAGGACGGTTAAGTCAAGTCTTTTTCTTATTTAGTTGCTGCTTTTTAATACCAGCTTAGCACTGTTGATGTTGGAGGTGTTGGGGGGTCATCAACTGAGGGTTTCTTTTACATCAAGCGCAGTGTAGTTTAGAGAAATTTGATCGTTGTTTGACACCATATGCCTGATGCAGAGGGAGAGGCAGGCCTTACATTGAGGTTGCTCATTTCCGTGCAACGTTCGACAGAAAGAGAAAGGCAGATAAAATGTAACAACATGGCTGTGTCTGATCACAAAAAGTCAAAATGACTCGAGCTTCCTGAACGAATGGCTTGAGTGATACAGCCAGTGTTGAAAAAATGATGTTTTGTACTGATGTTTTGTAATGAACCGATAGTAAAAGTGAGATAGATCGTGAGGGTGTGGCCTTGATAGTACTCAAATCTCACACAACATGAAAGTAGGAAGTTGAAGACTATGGCACCGCATGCTTATCCGTGGTCCTCAGAATGAGGGTGCCTACAGAAACTGCGGTTAAATACTAATCAACTGACAGCTCCAGATTTGTGATAACCAATCTGAGGATTTAGACTCTGGAGCTTATTAGTTACTGGTAGTGAGAATGTAGGAATTGCAGCATAGGCACCAGGAGATCAAGGTTGTGCTATTTAGACGTAAGAGTAATAGTCTTATACACAACAGAAGCAATTTTTTGTTTTTCAGCTTGTATTTTACAATGATTTTGTGCATATAGTGTCTTTCTGGGCAAAAGCCTGGCACTTAAAAGTGTCTGTATAATCAAAGGAAAGTTTGTGAAGCTGAAGTTTGTATTCACACAGACAGTCTGCATACATAGACTTTCTGTGGATATTTGTGACAGAAAACCATAAAATGTATATATTTAATCAACATACAGTAATACAGCAAAAAAAAGACGGTTATTCTGTGTAATTATGCCTATATACGCACTCTGTGATTGAACACATCTTGTTTTTTCACTTTCAACTATTTGAATACTGTTAACGTATTTCCTGTCTTATTTGTTTTGTACAGGCCACAAGCATCCAGCTCCAGGGCAACTGATCTTTCAGTAAAATCAGATTTGAGTGAAATATGAGATTTACAGTGTAGTGATACAGAATGTAGCAGAAGCATAACTGTGTAAGAAAACTAAGTAAAAGTTTATTAGAGGACAGGTACAACACTGCATATTCCAACATACAGTATACATCACCATGAGTGGTTTAGGTGTCGTGCATCACTAAGAGCACAACAGCAAACTCACACACACACACACACACACACACACACACACACACACACACACACACACACACACACACACACACACACACACTCATCTGGATGTAAGAGTGGTGGTTGAAGTGGTGCATAATGAAGAGAGGACGAAGAAAAGGTGGGAGTAAAGATAAGGTGTTTGGCTGTGACCTGATGGAGCATTTAGCTGCGACCAATCAAGAAAGTGAGTACTATTTCCTAATATGGTCTTTAAATTGTAATCAATATAGTAGTAATAATTAAATGACTATAGTTCTAGTTTCATAGTTGCTGATATCATTTTACAGTTATATGCCAATATTTCTCATGAACCAATTTCATGGAAGTCCTATTGTGAATTATTAATTAAGAAAAATGTAACAAACTTTAAATCATTTATCAAAAGCTACATTTATTATTTACACAGTTGATAATGTGAAATAATACACTATTTCAATCTTTTAACACCCAGGACATGAATATGGGACAAGACTTATTTTCATAACTCTTGTGACTATATACCTTTTCTATGAGCAGAGTTACCACTCCAAAGTTCATTATTTTTCAACAACAGTATGCTCTGAAATGTTTTATTCCTCTTATACCACAGCCATTTGCCAAAAATTACATTTTTAATTTTTAATTATTTTTTTATTAATTAGGTATGACTTCAAAAAATAATAATTTTATAGTTACATTTAAAGTTGTGGAATGTCTGCAAAACAAATAGTTTCCTCACCAACTTTTCTTCTTTTCTATCTTGATGTTAAAAAAAAAATGCACTGACACTGGAGACTCCTTCTATAAATATTAAATAAACCTGTCCATACAGAAGACTTCACCACTTCACCACTGCTACAGCTTTTTTTCCCTTATGAAATAAGTTATGAAATATGAAAAACAAAAACTTATGGCTTGAGGAACATACAATATCCTCTTTGTGGAATATAACTACATTGTAAAATAAAAGTTTCTGTTAAATGATAAAATATTGACAGGTTTTGGTAGAGGACACAGACCCTTAAATCCAACATCTAAATACCTGTGTTTCAGATATTCTCACCTCTTTCTCTCTTTCAGTCTTTTCTCTCTGTCCTTAAACATCTGTCTTTCTCTCACAGTTCCTCATGTACTCCGTAGCTGCAGTATATTCATTGAAGAGCATGGCATCGTTGATGGGATCTACCGATTGTCTGGAGTGTCATCAAACACACAGAAACTAAGGTCTGTGTATATAAAGTGTCTGTTAAGAGTTGTCTGGAGTCATATCTCCACTTTAAAACACTGTACTCAAGGCTGCTGTGTGAGCTCTTAGTGTTTGTTTTTTTTTTTTTTTACACAGGTCAGAGTTTGACAGTGAGGGGTCTCCAGACCTGTATAAAGAGGTGTATCTGCAGGACATTCACTGTGTCAGTTCCCTCTGTAAGGCGTACTTCAGAGAGTTGCCGAACCCACTGCTCACATACCAACTGTATGATCACTTTGCTGTGGGTATCACACCAGAACAATGATTTCACTAATACACAAACACATACTACGTAACCCCAAACCCCACTGCCCTCAGATGTGGATAAGGTGTTTCAAATTTCTCTTTTAAATGGTGAAACAATTCGATCATGTGATTATAAGTGCCAAGTTGTCAGTTGCTGTAATTAATGTGGGAATTTGATGTCCATTCTGCTGTCACTGAAATGTTATCGGGTCTACAAAATAAGCTTTAAAAGATAAAGATGGTGTCATTTTAAACCATAAAAATAATCTAACCAGCTTAATATGTTTTAATGGCCAAAAGTTTTGAAAATGATCTTGGAAAATGGTCTTCCAATTTAGAAACTCTCCCATCTCTTCCTGCATCCCCAATAGCTAGCTGGCTAGTTAGTCACTATTAACATTCATCATGTAGATGAGAGTGGGAATTATTTGTCAGCAGGCAACTCTAATACCAATAAAAAAAAAAAAATAAATATATTTTTATTACTGTTGCTAGCTACGCAGCTAGTCAGCTTGCTAACTACTATTAAACTAGCTTGCATTTGTTACAGGTAAACATGCAGGATTTCAATATTCTAGGCCCACATTCTCAGTTGTTTTATTTAACAGTCAAATGTGTGAAAAAGTAGCATTACAATCAAATCTAACATGAACTAAGTTAGCTAAGATACCTTTGTTTCACATCATCTGGTAATCAATACAAAGATTATTTACTTGCATTACAAAAGTAAGTTCATTTGTAATACTCCCAGAATTAATTTTTATGGACATGCTAAGAAACATTTGCACTTAACTCAGTTCACTCAAAGACCAAACTATATAATCAAAGTTTGCTACCTAAGAAGTCTTAAAAATATTTTTTAATTCAGGAGTACTAACTGACTTATAAGTTATCACAAATATTTAATATTCCATTTTGTGGTGCAAGGAGGCACCAGGCAGACACACACAATCACATGTAGGACAATTTAGCATAGCAAATCAATCTACGGATGTTTTTGGGAAGAAATTAGAGAATTAAACCAGCAAGGTGTAGAAATCCTTTGGCCAAAACAGTGTCCTTACTCCCTATTTCTAAGAAATGTCAAAATGCGTGATGGGATATTGTCATCGGTGTATCATTATCATTTAGACATTACTGCACTTTTTGGAGTTAATGAGCCCACTGTATATTCTCACTACAAAATTTTATTTATTTTTAGTTATCTACAAATCCTTATGGTAGTCTTTATTTGTAATTACATTTGCAAACGCAATAGGAAGCCGTGGCAGTTCAGTTAGAGGATGAGAGACTGGTGAAGATCAAGGACGTGTTGAAAGAGCTTCCAGAGCCCCATTTCCGGTAAACACACAATCCTGATTGGTACAAACCGTAGTAAATATCCACAATAGAAGATTTGGAATAGTCACTCTGTTCATTTCTGGGGTTTAACTGTGTTTTCCTGTGCAGGACTCTGGAATATTTGATGAGACACTTAGTCCGGATGGCTAAATATTCTAATGAGACCAACATGCATGCCAGAAATCTTGCCATTGTGTGGGCTCCCAATCTCCTCAGGTGTGTGTGTGTGTGTGTGTATGTGTGTGTGTGAGAGAGAGAGAGAGAAAAAGTGTGTGTGTGTGTGAGTCAATGAAATCTTTTGTACAGTTACACTATATCCACTGCAACTGTTCTGTGGTTATCTATAGATCGAAGGACATTGAGGCATCTGGTTTTAACGGCACTGCGGCTTTCATGGAGGTGCGAGTCCAGTCCATAGTGGTGGAATTTATTCTGACTCATGTGGCTCAGTTGTTTCCTGAATCAGATCCTGAACCAGGTACTCAGCAAATTAATATGTGTCTCATTTTAATGCCTATCTTAACATTTCATTGCAATCAATGTATATTCCTGAAATGTTTTCAAAAATTAACATTTGGTTATTTTTTCCCTCTACACTGTCACCACAGGACCAACTTCAGAGCGCAGGAAGTCTCTCCCTTCACCATCCATACTGCCCAACCAGGACGAAGCCTTCTTTAAGGCCTTGCCTTTTCAATGCCCAGGCAACATGAGTCCTGGAGATGGTCCCCCACAGATGAGACCTTACCATGCCATCATTGATGGCACAGACAAGTAAGACTCAAATCTCCAATCACAGAACTGGTTTTTATGTAATCTACACTATATGGCCAAAGTTTGGTGGACACCTGACTATCACTGACCATCGTCTTCCTCAAACTGTAGCCACAAAGGTGGAAGCACATCATTGTATAGAATGTTTTTGTATGCTGTAGCATTAGAATTTCCTTTCACTGGAACTACGAGGCAACGAACTGTTCCAGCATGTCAGTGCTGCTGTGCACAAAGCAAGATCTGTAAAGACATGGTTTACTAAGGCTGGAGTGGAAGACCTTGAGTCTCCTGCACAGAGCCCTGACCTCAACCCCATTGAACATCTGTAGGATGAACTGCACCCCAGGCTTCCTCACTCGATGTCAGTGTCTGACCTCACTAATGCTCTTGTGGATGAATGGGCAGAAATCCCTACAGCCGCAAACCAAAATCTAGTAGAAAACCTTCTCAGAAGAGTGGAGGTTCTTATAACAGCAAAGGGCGGCTCGATCTGGAATTGGATGTTCAATATGTCAATGTGATGATCAGTGTGATGATGTCCACAAACTTTTGGCCATATATTGCACTTCTGTATTTCATATAGAGTCGATTCTTTAAAGTTTAGTTTATTGAAATGTCAAATTTACATAATTGTCAACACAGCAGTCAGCCAAGTCGTGCTTTGTGTCTGATGTTTGCTTCTTTAGTTTTGCACTCAGCTTCAAAACTAAAGTAAACAGCAAGTAATGGAAGTCTATCACACCCAAATGTTTACTTACTTGCTTGCTTCAAACATATTGTTAAGTCATGTATTTATAGCAACCGTTTTGTTAAAAAAAATATATAAAGGTTTACAAATTAAAGGTCAAATTCATCATCTGTATAAAATCTCTCTTTCAAACTTGTTCTGGGCCATAGGGCACAAAGTGAATAGTACTAATGAAAAAAAAAATTTCAAATTGTCCAAGATGGCCACCTCCATAACTTTACAGTGATCTGTGTGTCATTACTAATGAACGGAATGTGGTTTGAAGTAGATATTTTGGGCAAAGATTTTGGAGGAGTTAGACATCTTAATATATAAGGTACTTGTTAGATCATTTTATACAGCCATTTTATATGTAAGAATTATACAGTAATATACTGTGGATTAAAATAGTATTATACAGTAGGTTTTACAGTATATTGTACCCATACACAGTACATGTTATAAAGAAACCAACTGAGGATTTTAAAAGCAGTTATTTCTGTTAGCTAGTTAGTTTGTTCTCTTCTGTTAGTTTGAGCCTCTATATTTTATATAGTTTTTTTTATTTAGACAACATTAACCCAGTATCTCCTTTCTGAAGCAGTATTTAAAAAGTGTGCATCACTGGCTCTTGTTTCTTTCCGTCAGGAGGAAGGGATCGCTAAAAGGCAGAAAATGGAAGTCTATCTTCAATTTAGGCGGGAGACTCCATGATCCTCGCAAAAAGAAGTATGCACCCAAAGGTAAGTGCACTTCCCTACATATGTTTTCACCTTTATACTGACATCATCACTTCTAATCATTTTTACTTTATATTGTAAATTCTTCTTCATACATATACTGCTCTCTTATTTTATTAATCTCTCATCCCTGGACAGAGAAAGAGAAGACCGGTCTTAGGCCTGCTAAAAGTATGGACTCTTTGAGCTCAGGACCTTACACACAGGAAGGTATATATAAAGTTCTATAATTCAATTTATATTTCAGTACAATTTCTTGGCTTTTATAACCTTATGGATTCCAAACTTGTGAACACAAGAATGAAATATAAAGAATTAAAGTATACATCAGTTTAATTTAAGGAATTAAAAAATAGCTAGAAAAAAAGAAGATCTTTTTCCATTTTAACAGTTTCAGCTAAGTAAAAGCTTGTATTAGTTTTTGAAAAATCATGAAATCTTCTTCTAAGTGGGTTTATATTTTCAGTAAGTTTATATAACTCAGTATTTCTTCATTTCTTTTTCAGATTCCAGGCATGGTTCTCCACACCTATCTCCTTTAGCCATACCCTCTGGAACAGCAGAAAGCGGGCCTGCGGGGGGTGGGAGTGTGGCTAGTGGATATGCAGTGACATACAGGCGCACAGGTGGGGCTAGTGTGAGCATGGTGAGTGGAGGGGGTGGGGCTCAGGGCACTTACAGGAGCCTGGATCCAGGGTATGGGGCCAACGCAGACAAATCACAGACTCCATCTCAAGTGACTCAAAGCAGGGCAGAGCGCCGTGCAGGAATGCACATTTCTGGGCCTTTTTCAGTGACCGTTCCTCTTCATATAACCTCGGGGCTGGCGCTGGGCGTATTACAGGGAAAAAGAGCTGAGGAGGAAGAGCCAAGGCAGGAGCAGAATGAGGAGGAACAGCCGAAGAAAGACAAACAGGAGAATGCTGAAGAGAAGGAAACAGAATTGGATGAAGGGAACGTTCAAATAGACAGCGAGACAGGAAGGCTGAATGACAACAATGAGACGAAGACAGATAACATAAGTGAAGGAGATGGGGAGAAAGACGTTCAAAGAGAAGACAGAGAGCTAGAGGAGGCCAGGCCTGAGGAGAGAGAAGAATCTAGAGATAAAGGCAAAGAGGATCAATATTTGAGTGAGGAAGAAGCATCAAATGAGGTACAACATGCCACAGATAGACCTTCGCTCAGTGAAAACATAGATGGAGAAGACTACATGGGTAAGAGGATGAACTAGACTTATAGATTGACTGTAACTCTGAATAAAGTTAAATCTATATTTGCTTTCCCTCAGTCATGAAAGGAGTAGTGATACAGTGTCCTGAAGGAGATGGGGGTCAAAATGAGAGTCCCAATCTCCTGTCTCAGGAAGAAGAGTTCCCTGAAAACGAGCTCCCTCTGGATTTCCAGGATACTTTTGGATTCTTGGATCTGATGGATATGCCTGCCACAAATCAGGTATATGTGTAATAGAATGTATCTTTTAACCTCAGTTCTGTAATAAAGCCATAATATTACGTTGTTAACATTCATGTTACCTTATAAATGCTGAATTTTATAGTTTTTCATCTTTCTGTCCTTTTCTAATAATATCCATGAGTCTCTTGCAATCTTATCATGTTTTGTGGTGTTTCCCAGCTAAATGAGTTCTCAGTGGAGCCCCCTGCCTTTGAAATGGAAGAGTATGAAGAGGATGATATGCAGAGTCCGTCACAGAGCCTTCCTCATATGGAAACCTCCCAGCTGAACTTGCCCGTTCACACAAGCAGGCTGTCAAGCAAATCACACAGCCTTCCGTATAAATACTCTCCTTACCAGACAGTTTGCTCCTTTTCTTCTGATGAAGACTGTTACTCAGGACCTAGCGATGATGAAGATAGTATTGATTTGGACAAGGATGAATATGAGGACATGTTCATTAAAAGTCTACCTTCTGATACCTATTTTCGGGGGTTGAACTTTGCAACCCCAACATTAGACTCTGACAGCAATGTAGATTCTCACAACAAGAACCAGTCAAAGTACTTAAATCAGACTCACACCATACCCGAGGACATTCAGGATTCACCCCCTGCCAGTCAATCATCTGATACGGAAATGATAGCCAATAATGCTGTTGATCAGTGCTTAAATGAAAGGGATCTCAGCCCGCTTCCTTTAGAGACAGAGCACTTAAATGTGGAGAAGAAGAAGAATGAAGACAGAAGCACAGAGAATGATGGAGAAGATAAAAGTGGCTCAGAAAATCTTGGGAATGTAAATGAACCAATTCAAGAGGAAAATAAAAAGATGGAAAGTACTGACAGCAAAGAGGAAGCACTCACCTGCAGGTAGGTTGCTCACAAAGAAACCCACACACATACCGAATGTGGCTCATGGCGTTTTAAAGTTTGGGGTTGGGGGTTCAATTCCCGCCTCTGACCCGTGTGTATGGAGTTTTCATGTTCTCCTTGTGCTTCAGAGGTTTCCTCCAGGTACTCCCGTTTTTTCCCCCAGTCCAAAGACATGTGTTGTAGGCTGATTGGCATCTCTAAACTGTTCATAGTGTGTCAATGGGTGTGTGAGTGTGTGTGCTATTGTACCTGTGATAGGTTGGCACCGCATCCAGGGTGTTCCCTGTCTTGTGCCCCAAGTCCCGTGGGATAGGCTTCCCATGACCCTGTGTAGGATAAGTGGTACATAAAATGGATGGATGGATGGAAACATTCCTCTGGAAAAAATCTAAATCCCTAAAAAGTTCTTTCCTTTTCCTTAAAAATTTTATTCATATCCTAAAACAGAGGTTTCCCTTTTAGAAAAGGTTCCAAGTAGGTAGGACCTCTTAGGAATTGAAGAACTCTTATCTATCAAGCAAACGCCTAAGGAACCCTTGAAAGGGTATAACAAACCCCAGTACATATATAGGACCACAATAAATTACCATTTCTAACCCATTTGTTTTACTTTACAACACCATAAAACTATGGAAAATGTTGGCCTGAAATGAATCTTGCTGCTTTCATTGTTATTTATATTTTTTGGCCTGGAAATTGGGTCTGCCTCTTGTCTTTAAAAGATGCATCCATCACAAGGCACCTCATAAAGTCTCAGCATACAATGCAGGGACATATGAGGGGGAATGATTGTCAATGTTTTCACTGTGATTGCAATTCATTTAGAGGGCTCCTCTACTCCTCCTCTACTTGTTTAATAGAAGTATATAAGCTAAATACTCTTGGTCTGACATTTTACCTTGTTTATGTTTACAGTCAAAAAGATGAAAACCAAGAGGACACAGAAGATGAAAACCAAGAGGACACTTATTTTGGTCCAGACCCACCTTCTATCATAGTGGAACCAAGCAACAGTGAAACTGTTGAGACATCCAGCACAACTGATCCTGTGATCAGTGAGGAACCTGCAACCTCCAATGATCAACAGGAGAGTACCGATAGTTGTGTTGACATTGCTGAAAGTGAGACTATAATAGAAGTGACAAGCCCTGAATTAGAGACAATTCAAAATAAAACTGAGACTGATGAACTCTCAGTGGAAGTAGAAATAATTCTGCATACCAACATGCAAGAACAGACAGATGGGAATGAGCTGGAAGGTGTGGTGTTGAGTGAGGAAAGGGAAGTTGGTGAAAAGGGAGAGGACGAGAGAGACGCAAGGGAGACAGAAGAAAAGATTATTATAAAGGGAAATAGTATGGAAAGTGAGCACACTGAGGGAGAGAAGAATGATGAGGGTCCTACAAATGAGGTAGATGTGGATAAGATGGGAAAAGAGAGCAATATGGATTCACAAGACGAGCAGACATATTTACAGAATAAGATGGAAGATGGAGATGTTGAAAAACAGAAGGAAGGCAGTGACAGTGGAGAAGAGAATGATCAACAAATGGAGGAGGATGACGTAGAGGAGGAAATTGAGGCTCAGAAAGACTGTCATTTAGAAGCCATTGCAGAACTAAAAGAGGGAAGTGCTCCTGAAGAGCTGAGTGAAGAAGATGACCAGCTTTCGGAGGATGGCGAGGAACAGCAGAGTGAAAAGGAGAAGGACAGCATGAGCGAGGAGAAACATGAAGATCCTTCTGAATCAGATAGGGAGAAACCAGTGAGACCACCGAGAAAGAAAGATGGAGGAAGAGGTGCAGAGCTTGGCCCAGGCGTGTGCAGGACAGTGATTATATCCAAACAAAAAATGTACCAAGTGAAAGCTGTTCCTGTTGTACCGCCTAAACCACAGCATTCCAAAATCACAGCTTTCAGACAACAGTTTCAACAGAGAGACACTGAGAGACAACCGAAACCCATACTGCCTACATGTACAGAAGGACAACAAACAGACAGAGAGCTTCCAAAGAAAGAAAATGAAAATGAAGAAAACAGACATGCAGAAATAGGGGACTTAGCAGAAAACCATGACTGCCAAAACACAGAGCAGGAAAAAGGAACAAGGACAGACAAGGAGAAGCCAGAGGAAAACAAGGCAGGTGAAGTTAAGAAACAGCTGAAGGACACAAAGTCATGCCATGGTTTGGAAGAGGAGATAGAACAGGACAAAGAAGAACAGAAGCAAAGGAGAGGGACCTGGGATGGAGGGAGTTTGAGAAAGGATGGGCAGAAGGAGTTAGACAAGGAAGCAAAAAGAACCAGCGGCATTAGTATGTGCTTCGATGAAGCTGTCGCAAGGGCAACAGGTAAAAGATACAGAGAGAAGGAATCTATAGAAAAAGAAAAATTCGTTGATTTACAGTAGGAAAGGAGTCAGCAGAAAGAGGGACTGAACTAAAGAAAGGAAGAGGAGGAACAAGAGAAAACTGACTGACATCAAAAAAAGTGTATGAATGTGTAAAATAGGATGTTTATAGCCCCCCCCCCCCAAGAAATTCTACATAGGCTAGGTAAACAAAAAAAGGTAAACAAACATTTTCATTTCAAGGCTTTGGAATTTGCTGGAGATTTTAGCATATCTTTTTCATTCTAACCTGTAATTACACAAGGACTGTGTGTGTTTTTTTTGTTGGCACAAATAAATACTTTTCAATTTTGGCCATAAGTAATCAGCATTTGTGCATAGTTTATTGTATATGTGTGTTTAAAAACATTACTGTGTGTGTAAATGCAGTGAACCACAAAAAATATTACACTTAAATTTTTTTTTTGAGAAATATTGGTAATGTACACAAAATTAAATAAAAAAATGTATTTGTAACTGTATGGACTTCGTGTCTTCATATACAGGCTTGTTTACATAATGTATGATGAATCTATTTTATCATTTAACAATGTGGTGGAAAATCACCTTAGCCAAAAATAATAATCTCTCAGAGTGATGTAAAAAATTTGACTTTTATTGAAGAATCACAAAAGCCGAGATGTCTGCAGATCATCTGACGAGCACAATCGATGTTTATGCTTTTATACAATACTAAAACAATGATTCCATTAATCCTGATGAACGGGTTTTCACTTTTTTTTTTTTTTTGGATCACATTTCTGACATCTCGCCACAATTATGTTTCTTTCTTCATATCTTATTTATAATTGTAGCGCAAGATTGGTCAGCTTATTTAAAAAAAAGAAAAAAAAAAGAAAAGAAAAAAAGTTTTTATTTTACTGACTTATGTCATGGATTTCAACAATACATCTTAAGAAATCACTAACAACAGATTAGTTAAAACATACAGACTTAAACATACAGTACAGACTCAGTGTCTCTACGCAAGAACAGAGGGTGATTTTTCTGAGAAATAACAGAGCCTAGACGAAAAGGATACATGTGTGACTGAAGAATTTCACCAAAATTATCTCACTAACTTGACCTCCTTTGAGTTTAGTTTCTCTGATTAACATACTGATTTCTGTCTTATATCTCATGTATTGGTCCCACATGATTGAATCTTGGGGTGCATGGTGGTTTAGTGGTTAACACGTATGCTCCACACCACCAGGTTTGGGGGTTCGATTCCCACTGCTGTCCTGTGTGGAGTTTGCAGGTTCTCCCTGTGTTGTGGGGGTTTCCTCTGGGTGCTCCGGTTTCCTCCCCAGTCCAAAGACATGCATGGTAGGCTGATTGGTATGTCCAAATTCTCCGTGGTGTGACTGTGCCCTGCGATGGATTGTTGATTGGATCTTACTTTTAACTGCTTAAACTCTACAAATTGGCTTCTTTAATATATTCAATTTGCGTAAAAATATACCATAACATCTAATAAAGTCATATTGTCTTGTAAAAGTGAAATGTATGCTTTTTTATTTGTATTTTTTAACCAGTTTCCAATCTGAGAATGAGTGCGGTTACTACCTTACTAAATAGTACGCCACCTCTGATAACTATAGTAGCTTGTAATATCGATGGAGTACTGTTCTGACACACTGTTTAGTATGGTAGTATAGTGTCATTTTGGCCGTAGCCAATAAAACATCAGTGTTCACGGAAGTATAACACTATTGGTCGATGTAGGGCGTGTAGCGTGACGTCACTGAACGCGGAAGTGAACGCTTGGTTCTAAACTAATGTAAACATTTCGTTAACCGAGTGCTCTTGAATTTTCGTTAGTCCTTGGACACATTACGCTTTTAACAGAGGGGGTATAATAACTATATTATAATTATTTTGTCATAAAACCTTCAACAGCGCGACACAGACCTCGAAAATCCCCGAGAACAATGTCTTCTGTCGATATCCATTCTCAGTTAGCGTCCATACTAGAAAGGTTTGCAAAGGGTGCGCTGGTAGAGATGACCAAACTCATAGACAAGGACTCGGCGCTTTTACGCGCGGAGATAGCGCGCAGACAAATGGAGGTCGAGGCGCTTTTGTGTAAACTGCAGTTCGCAGAGAGTGAGCTGAGATCGGCGCGCCAGGCAGCAGCTTCACGCCAGTCCGCTCCCAATCGCCGATCGGTGGCTGTACAAGTTACCATCACGGCTGCACTGCAAGGTAAGCTGGATCATGAAGACTTTAATCGCAGTTGGGGATCATCAGGGACCCTGAGTGGACAAAGGGACTCCCGTCGTTCTGGGATTAAAACCCATAATCATTTTACAGAGTAAACTCAATCAATGCCTTTCCATGAAGGTAAAGTAAAAAAAGAGAACAGACATGAACAATTCCCCATATCTACAAAGAGTTACAGGAGGAAACTTTAAAGGGGGTGGGGGATGAGGTGTACATGATGTTCATCATAAGCAGTTCAATTCCAATGCAGTCAGATCCCATACCTTTTTATAATATTCCACATGAGCCTTATCTGTTCTCTGGATAAGAGCATTAGTTAATCAAATCAGCCAAGTCAGCATTCCCCTTTTTTGGGAAAGTGGCCCATATTTCTCTATAGTCTTCTCCTGTCCCCCCCTGGGTTTCCTCCAGGGTTCTCCGGTTTCATCCCACCTCCCCAAAACAGGTTAGGAAGTCGATAAGCAACTCTAAATCACCCCTGAGTACGTGAATGCGTATGTGTGCATGGTGCCTTGTGATGGACTGCCGTCCCATTCAGAGTGTATTCCCACCTCGACACGAGGAAATCAGAAGCCATCTGGGAAGATATGAAGAATAAATAATTATGATTAAGAGCGGCATTTTTGTTAATAATTATTGAGATTAAATGAATGACTCTTTTCCAGTAACCCAGGTCATTCCCATAAACAATGTTTACATTGGCTTTTTTAAAGTTAAAATTTGGCTGGAGTAATATACAATATGCTTAAACACTGGTATTGGGGGAGTTTAGTTAATATTTTTGACCTTTTGAACACCATTGACTGCAAAATGTAAAGAAATAATCGATATTTTTTTCCCTCCTAACTACAGACTGTAAGGAAACGCACACAGACACGCACATAGATACTTCTTCAGTGCATTCTTCTAATGCAAAGGTAAAATTTGTCTTTAAAAAAAAAAATTCCCTTTACTTGTCGATGCTGCTTTTTTTTTTTCTTTCTTTTTTTTTAAACGTTTCCTGTTGTAGCAGGAGGATAGAGCAGAATCGTTTCAGATCAAAGAAGAGAGGACCGAGCTGATGCCATGGGACAATGCAGATGGTAAATTAAAATCCTCTTTTGTATTTTCACTTACATTATATTTACACTCATTAGCCATTTTATCAGGTAAACCTGTGCTTTGAGCCAACATTCATCCTGTCCATGAGCAGAAAGGGACTACCGCTGATCAGGTATAATTTGGATGGTGGACCATCCACCTGGTACACATTTTGTTCTCATACACATACTGGCCTCGTTATTGAACACACTTCCCATTACTCTAGCTCATCTTTTTCAATTCGCAGTGTGTGGTAGTTGGATGGATGGGTAATTCTGTGACATTAAGTTGTTGAAAACCCCAGCAATGCCACTATGCTCGACTTCCTTGTAGCATGTGTACCCGATAAACTGGTGAGTTTGTGTATACATTAATGCACTGGCATATTAAAACAGCCGTTTCACTCTTTTCTTCTTCATATAGAGATAGAGGAGACTCGTGTTTGCTGGGAGGATGAGCGAAATGCATCCAACACATCAGGTGATTGTGAGGCGTAGAAGTATTGTAGTCATCCTAATGATGTTCTACGACAGTTTATTTTCTTATAAACTGCATGAAATGAATAAATTTAGTTGTAGTGCATAAATAATAATACCATAAATGACAAAAGGCAATCAATACAAGGAAAGTGCAGAGAAAGTGAGATGCTGGCCTAGATCCTATCCTAGGCTTTGAGCTAAAATGCATAACACCAATTTTATATTCTGCCTAGATTTGCCAGAGTTGTGTGTTCTGTAAACTGTGTACATTTCATGGTAGAAACGGTTATCACAGGGTAGTACATCATTATAACTCATAATAGCAGTTTAGGCACCATTGTAAAAGAATTTCTCCATTCATGCCGACTCAGGAACTTCCTTTATTCTGCAGGTCGTAATGAAGCCAAACCTGGTGTTATTTGGGACTCGCCTGATTTAGAGGATTTCACCATGAGACCTGAGGCATCACAAGACACTACTAATACAGTTCCTGGGCATCACAGCACAAATGCATCCCCAAATCCAAGAGAGGATAACAGCGTTCACTATGAATATCAGCAAAGCACAGAATGTGATGCTGGACAACAGAGACTCAGTCGGTTGATTAACACTAACAATACAGCGCTTCCTCCAGTCAGCGAGCAGAGAGGTGATGGGGTGGGGACGGGGGAGAAGAGTTCGTGCTGTGCTCAGTGTGGTAAAACTTTCACCACGCGCTTCTACTTGAAGATCCATCAGCGCATCCACACGGGCGAGAGGCCCTACACGTGCCTACAGTGTGGCAAGCGCTTCTACTGTAACTCCCACCTCATTTCACATCAGCGCTGCCACACAGGAGAGAAGCCCTACAGCTGCGAGGAATGTGGCAAGTCGTACTCTCATTTAAACTCATTGAAACTGCATCAGCGCAGCCACACCGAGGAGGAGGTCTGCAACTATTGGTGACTTTGAAAGCCAGATTTGGACTTTTGGGATTGTCTCACACACAGTATTAACTGATTATACAATATGGCACAAAATTTTACATGCACAATATGGTTACTGTGGACAATGTATAATCTTGACTTCTAAGTTCAATTTGAAAGCAAATGGACATTTTTTTTGACCAAGGAATTGCTAACTATGGAGTAAAAAAATCCAGTACTGTGATAATATTGTAACCCCTGATAAAAGTTTAGGCAAGAATCAAATTTCATTTAGTCACAAAGCCTAGTCTTAAACATTAGTATTGTGGAGAAATAGCCACCTTATCTTCCACTTACAATAAATTTATTTGGTTAGCCAAGACTTGTTTGGTGTCTAAAGTTTTCTTTTCTTTTTTTTAAATTACTTTAATATAGATTTGAAGTAAATGACATATCCCAACAGTTTAGCATTATGTAAACTGAATATTTAAATCATCACACACCTCAAAAGACATAACAATCTTGTACACTCACTCACTTATACACTTGTCACTAGCATTTGTACCTTTATTATGTATCTTTTATGTAGAAAGGTGCATGTAGTGTACCTATAACGTTTTACTTTAAACACAAATTATGTAATGGACCTAAAATAATTTTTTTAAGATACACTATATAAAAATAAACATATTAAAGGTACCAGTGACAAGAAAATGTACAGTTTAGTACATTTTTTTTTTTTTCTGAGTGTAACATAAAACCCCATCTTTCACAGAGTGACCAAGTGCACTGAGAAAGGAAGTGATTTGGCTTCAAGATGGCTGCTATGATTATTTCTCGTTCAACATACGCTTATTCATTGTTCTAGATAACCGTGTCAGAAACCACATAAACATGTCTAAGTTTCTGAACAACAATTAAACATACACTGAGATGCGAGTGTGATGATACATGCAAACAGTTTGAACAACGCTAAATCGGTAGCTGCAAGCTTCCTTGTTTACATGTTAATTACATGAGCCTCATGGCTCCAGTCACTAAACGTGTCTTGGCTGATCGACAACATTTGGGATGAGAAGACATTTTAGTCAATTTCATTTTGACTGGACTGTTGAAACAGATTTGTTCATTTTGAGTTGTGGTTACTTTAAATATTTAGTAAATATTTCAATACATTGTGCAAAAGTTTGTTTGGTGTCATGAATATGTTTAATTTGAAAGAACTTGAAAGATATGTAGCATATAATTATTGGCATTTTGCTTTTCATTCGTCATTTATCATTAAGTAGAGAGCCTCCCAACCATTAACCCGAAGCGGATAAAATTTAAATTTCATTTAAAAGTTGTACACAATTAAACCTTAAGTTAAGTTATTTATAGACCTAGACTCTTATTATAGTATTCAGACACCTTTTTGAAGAATGTGCTATTGATTATCCAGGTGGACAGCTAGAGTTATAGTTTAACTCTGGACATGCCAGATTAATTTAAGTACTGTTAACCAAAGCGAATTATGGATTTTAATAATGACGTTTTTATTACAGTTGTAAAGACACTGTGACTTTTAAAAGGATAAGACAGTAATGATGATGAATGAATGAATTAATGTTAAAGAGGCGCTCTGTGAACTGTGTGGGGCTATTAGCGAACTGCAGAACACACCCCCTGATGTTATCATCACCAGAGATTTCAACCATGCGAATCTCAAATCAGTGTTCCCTAAATACCACCAACATGTACAACGAGAGGGGTGAACGCGCTGGACCTTGTTTACACAAACATCTCTGGCGCAGCCCCCCCCACCTCGGCTACTCAGACCACATCTCTCTTATGCTAATCCCAGCATACAGACCGGTTCTGAAGCAGGTGAAAAACAAAACCTGGTCAGAAGGACCCAACTCTGCTCTTCCAGACTGTTTTGATCACACTAACCGGCACATGTTCACGGAGGCTGCAATGAGCAGCGACTCCACCAGCTTGGAGGACTAGAGTGGTGCAGGGATGACGTCATTTTGTATACCAAAACCCGGAAACGTGTTAGCATTGTAGCCCTTCCGGTTCCATATACCCGAAGTCAATGTTTTTTTTTTATGGGATTTTGGTTAAAAGCCTGAAATAAGGTATGTGGTGAACACAAGCCCCAAAATATTTTCACGTTTTATTCTACGACATAAAACACGCCAGGAAAACCCCACTCATGATTTTTAAAAAGCTTTTACGTGTATTGAAAAAGGCGGTTGCTAACAAGTAGCTAAATGAGACTACATAAATTGTCGGGGACATTAAACGTCATCACGCCGAACAGGAAAAAAACTGCAGATAAACAGGTTCAGGTATGCTGTGCACAACCCAAACAAACAAAAAACATGAATTATCCACAGAGTAAATCCGTATTTTGAAAAGTTCTTGGAAGCTAACTTCCGGTTCCGGTACAAAATGTGACCAGATACATCAGCAAGTGCATTGATTAGATCAACACATGCTCTAAGCAGAAGCCGTGGCTGACTGCGGAAGTGCGAGCACTGCTGAGTAGTTTGGGGAAATTATGATCATTTTACTGACTCGGATCTTTGAATCTAGTTCAGCAAAATGAACGCATAGTCATTTTGTTCATTTCCGCAGAATATAATTAAAATGTTACATGTTAAATTCCCCAACACATTTAGTATTTAATAAACTATAGGCTAATGCAACCAAGCCGAATTATGAGAAACTAAAACGATTAATTAATAGCTTAGCTGGGACTTCAGGCTATGCAGTCTGTTAGTTCAGGGGTTTTCCAGGGCAAGCCCCGCCAAATGGCATAAACATTTGACCGAGGCCCCCCTTTTGCAAGATGTCTTTAAAACACATTAAAAATACAGACTTCCGACTATATCACCTTTTTTTATTATTAATAATTACATCTTACATCTTTACATTACATTACATTACATTAGGAACTGTTTATGTGTGGTTGTCTGAGAGTGAGAAAGAGAAAATATACATTTTTTTTATTTTTCACACCAAATTGTTGAGGCCCCCCGGGCGCCCCCTGGTGGCCCCCACTTTGAAAACCACTGTGTTAGTTTACCTCACCTCCCGATCCGAGTTGTTCAGTTATAATGCCTCCATGTTTGAACTCGGCCTAGTATTTTCTTCAGTAGGTGGCACAGCAGATAGTGTTGCGATATAACAGTTCTAGACTCCCCGTATTGACCCTGAGCTCAGTCTGGAGCGTCCTCCAGATTCTCCACTTTCCTCCTACCTTCCAAAAACATGGTGGTGGGTGGATTGGCGAATAAGTACGTGTACGAGTGTGTACATTGCGCCCTATGATGGATTCATGTCCCATTCAGGGTGTGTTCCCAGGATAGGCTCTGGCTCCGGACTTGTGTAAAGTGATTATTCGAGATGAATGAAAGATGCAGTGTAACCTCCAGATAAAAACATTTGGCATAAATCAGGTGTTTTAGCTGTTCGGGATGTGGATTGCTTAATTTTTTTTTTAATAACCAGTACCTGTATGTTATTATAAAGGAGATTAACCTACATCTTGCTATATTCGTATACAATGCATGATTTCATGTATAAATACAATACAATAATAAACAACATTATCATGATTATTATTATTATTATTATTATTATTATTATTATTATTAGTCGTAGTAGTAGTAGTATAGATAAACTCTGAAATAGTTTATTTTCCATAATTTTATTATGTAAAAGAAAAAATTAAAAACAGAGTCTTGTATCGTGACGGGCTTTAAAAAAAAAACCGGAAGTGACCTCAACTGTTGTGACTCTCTCGACTTACCTACCATTTCCTTAACTGTAATTTCACCATTACAAAATTACTGGATTGACATTTTGCCACAGGAGCTCGACAGTGTTGATAAATTGTGTTATTAATAACGAAAATGGCTGCTGCGGTGTTACAGACGAGGATAACCGCCATATTGGACGTGTTAACGAAAGCAGCAGTGGCGGAGATTAGCCAGCTTATTCAGGACGACAGCGCTGTGTATCACCGGGAAATGAA